>NW_010416826.1:38888-41519 GCF_000710305.1 Buceros rhinoceros silvestris | reverse complement strand
CCGTGGGAGGAGGTGCTCTCTGATGCAGGGGTGGAAGTCAAGAGAGAGAGATTCCTCCCTGCGTGCTGCTTTATAACCTTAACACGTAACAGTGCATCTGACTCTCTTAACCAATTAAATGTGGGGTCATCGTATTGCAGGGAATAATTCTATTTGTCCAGAACTCAAAACAAGGAAGTTTCAGCTCAAACCAGGAAGTTTAGCCCAAACCGGGACATTTCCCAACATCAAAGGCAAGGTTTCACCAAAATAAGAGAAACTCATTCTTCAGCTCCTGCAAAGGTCCTCTAGCCTGCCACCAGTCTTGCGAAGTAAAGACAAGCCCATCTACCAAATCAAAGCAGAAAGTATTGGACCTAGACTATCATAAAGAAAAAACCCTCTGTATGACTTCTGTTCTGGTTTGAAACGACAGTACTCAGGACAAGAGGGATACAATACAGGTACAATACAGGTATTTCACCTATCCCATTAACTATTCACAGTACCCTAACTTCACCACAGTCCTTGGCAAGACAGTAGGGACATCTTAAGCACAGTGTCTTCACTAAAATAGGAATGGCAAAAGGCCCAAGGGCCACTTGTAAATGGGATTTCTTATAAAATTACATGTAGCAAACTAAGCAAGCTGGTAAGCTTTTCGTTGTTTTTCTCTTCCTCCATAAGATGCCTCTTTCCTTTTTTCAGGCTGAGGAACATCCGATATGCATTCAACACCACCCTCCTTGTGATCATCTGGCGCATTTTCATTGCAAGGTCACAGATGGCTCGAAACATCTGGTACTTTGTGGTGAGCCTCTGCTACAAGTTCCTTTCCTACTTCAGGGCATCCAGCACTCTCAGGCACTGAAGCCGTCCATCAGCAACCAGCCTCTTCCAGAAGGACCTCCATCTCTGATCAGCAACTATGGGCATCGGGGTCTGAAAGTAGCAGAGAAATCCACTCCCTCCAACAGCAGCCTGCATAAATTGTGCGCTGTTATACATTCACCTTTTTAATTTTAACTAATGCTTTAATACATGGTGGTCTTTCTTCTGTAGGATGAGGCCAATTTTTAAAGCCATAACTGAAGCTTTAGGAAGAGGTCAAGATGGAAGCTTTCATCTACAGTCTGATGTGCAAGAGTAAGGGTTAACCAAATTCATTGTCTTCCCATGTACTACCTAGGCTATCTTAATCTCATCTTCTTCCTCAAAAGAGGCAAATTTAAAGCATAGAACCTTGGAAGAAAAGGATGCCATCAGAGAAGACCCAGCCAAGGAAATTAGCCTGTAAGAGGTCTTCCTAGAGAGGCTATTCCTTCATTCTTTCTCATTAAGTGAAATGGTACCTTATTGATAAACATTATTTCATGTTTTCAGTCTTTCAAAACTTAGAGAGGGAAAAAGGATCAGTTACACTAGACCAGAGATCACACTCACCAGTTTTCAGATCTTGTCTTATATTGCTACTGAGGACTGATACTTTCAAGCCATAACTGAAGACACATACAGAATTCATGAACCTGTGTTAACTCCACTCACAAGCTGCTTTCTTATGGAGAGGTATTTTTTCTCCTTGTGGTTAAGGTTGCAGTCTATTAAAAAGCCCTGTTCTTGCATTTATCACATTCGCTTGTAACGTTTTTTGGCTTGAAAAGTTCTGTATTTACTCTGAGAATGAAGAGAAAACAAAAGATTGAAGAAGAATTCAGAAAGTCTTTATTATTCTGGAAGAATAGGTCTTTTTCCCCTTTCGACTAGTCTGCAGAAAACTTTTCTCGCTGTAGCTCAAAAACAGCCTGATACTGTCCTTCACACTTTCATTGCAGCTAAATCACTTTGCAGTTGATCACCTCCATTGCCAAAGAAAGTGTAAAGACATGTATGGAGAAAATCCCATCAGGCCAGTTCTGCTGCCACTCCTGTCAACAGGAATTAAAAAGCCTGAAAGTTGTTTTTGTTGAGAATAGGAAAGGTTTCACTAACTTTTGTGTTAAAACTATCATGCACTGTGAAAGTAAGTAATGTATTTTGTCCTACAGTGCAGTTTAGAAAGGAACCTAAGGAACTTCCTAACCCTTCTGCCTATTGGAGATACTTGTTTCATCTAGTGAAGTATGAATTCCTGTCAGGGAAGAAAGAGAGAGCCCTCTTCAATGTAGCTGGTGCAACAACAGCTTTAGTGCAACAGCAACATATTTATCATGCTATTGGATTTTCAGAGTCAAATCTACTACTGGAATATTTTCTATTCAGATAAGACTGAATAAGCACTTTAAGATTATCAAACTTTAAAGCAGCTAGGTTTTGAAACAATGCAGCATCCAATTTCTCTAGTCTTGTGTCAATGATAGCTGTCTGAAAATGTAATTTATGTCACAAAAAAGACACAGTTGCTCTTTTGGGAGCTAAGGATAGCAGAGTCTCTACAAAGCTGGCGTTCTTCAAAAATTATACTTGTTTTTGGCAGTGAAGGTAAGAGCAAGTTATGCTTACAGTATATTTTATATCTTAGGCCTCCACGCTAGTTCAGAAATCTTTCTAAAGGTGCGAGGAATTAATTAATCTTCCCCCCTTGTGCCCCAGAGGCCTAGTTTCAAGCAATTGCCAAAGGATGCCTGCCCCAGAACCTGACCATGGTGTCCAGAG
>NW_010416826.1:37144-38780 GCF_000710305.1 Buceros rhinoceros silvestris | reverse complement strand
CATTCCTTAGCAAAGTCCCATTACTTCTGATTTCTGTTAATTAGATCAAGCACCCAGTTTACAAAGATGCAGATATTTTAAGCTATTGCCTTGAAAACATACTTTCAAAATGAAACCAAGCTGGTTGTTAGCTATGTGGTCTCCATCTTCAGAAAGCTGGCAGTGCATGCTGTGCATTGAACATTAGCAAGGTGCCTCTAGGAGCTGCGGGATCGGGCACTGGGGCCGGACATGTCATATACAGTGCTTGGGTAGCAGTGTAATGGTGAAGGGTAGCTGCATTATACTTTGCTAACTAACTCAGCTATGCAGAAACTGTGGCCAGCTTGGCAGGGTGAGGCAGGTAGCTGTAGGGATTCTTCTAGAAAGACTGCATTCCCTCAAGTACATAATCAGGTCATCATCCAGCTCCCAGTATTCTCACATGAAAGGCTAAGCAAAACAAAACAAAACTGCAGATTATTTTGAAACAAACTCCATTCAAAAAGGAGGAGAAAATTTTAATTCATATCCTGAAAGTCTTTTTTTTAAGTGCCTGCCTTATGTACAAAGAAAAGCAACAGCTAAGGGGCTTGTAAGTTGTACGCTGTGTACATGACAGGCAAAAACTGGAGTCTCACAGAAGCGTGAAATACTGCAGACCTGCTACACCTACCATGTCTGGTCTACATCAGTCAGCTCTACAGTAAAGTGTCCTGCCTTCCCTTCCCCAATGCTCGTCATACCACGCATCCCTCATATATGCCTGTAGGCATTCACAATTATTTGCACAGGCAGTATTGGCTCAACAAGTCTGAGATGCACCTTTGCTCACCTGAGCATATCTGGAACCTGTTTTCTGCATGTGCAAAAAAGATGCTTCAGGTTTAACTCAGAACAAGGGTGGAATCACTTTTTAAACCTCTTCAGCATTTTGCTGAAGGTAACAGCCACAGCAAAGCTACTACTCAGCCCTGAAGAAACAGCAGGAGCTGCTTGGGATGTTGCAGATGGTGTATACTCTTCTGGAGACCGTTCATAGCCCACACAGCATTGCCAGCAGCTGGCTCCAGAGCTCTGGCCTTGCCTGTGCAGGAAGGTTGGGAATCTTGTCCTTGGGAATCAAGCTGGTTTTGTTAGTTTTTCTTAACACAGACTGAACATGCAGTGCAACTTGAATCCTTAATCTATTTTCTTGTGGCTTGAGATATTTTCAGGTAGTTATCGGAACCACAGAAACGTTTCAGAAAAACCTCAGTGCAGAGACTGACAAGTGTCAATAGCTCTGGATGCCAGTTGTCACTGTCGTCATGGAAAGTGGGACCTGGCACAGGAGCTTGTTCTCATCTCAAGCTGGTATTTTACTGTGTGCTCCTCAGTGTATTTGTATATGCTCTGAAAAAACCCAAGCCTGGGGGAAAACACCTAAAACAAGACGCTGAGTGATAGCCACATCTTTTCTCCCCCATTATCATCTGTCTTGCTCTTTCATGTATACTGACAAGCTTCTGACAAAAAAAAAAAAAAAGCAAACAGTTGCTATGAAGTTGCTATGATCTCTGAAGTCAGAGATCCTGTGGTGACAATGCACAAATTAACATGACCAACTGATGGCTGTAGGCCAGAGCTTTTAATATCTGTAAGGTTGAAGCAGGAC
>NW_010416826.1:36584-36950 GCF_000710305.1 Buceros rhinoceros silvestris | reverse complement strand
TTCCTGCAGCCTGTGCTCATAGACAGCAGAAGAATTGCTAGACTTTGCATTGCTCAGGAGACTCAGGGGATCAGATAATTAAGAGCTGCCAACCTCAGAGGACTCTGCCTCTGGAGTGGAGGTGGTGGAAATGCTCCATCAGCATTCTGTTACGAGTTTGGGTTCTTGTAGTAAAACATATGAACTAAAAGGCTCCTTCCCCCAGCTACCAGCAGGCAGCATAGAGCACAACTGGCAGTCATTCTGCACAGCCATGAAAGAAAGTATCTGCCACAAGAGAGTATAATGGGATTTTTTTTTTTTTGCACCCTATGAACATGCAGTTTATCTACCCCCCCACGGTGTCAGAGGTCTGCAGTGCTGCTA
>NW_010416826.1:29720-36436 GCF_000710305.1 Buceros rhinoceros silvestris | reverse complement strand
AACCCAGCGTGCTCATGTTTTGTTAATGCTCTGCATATACACTGGGCTGTAGGCTATAGCTATAAACTGCTGTGCAAAAGCAATGAAATACTGAATATCATTTCACTGTCAAAGAACGTCAGGCATCAACTTGCAATTAAGAAGTATCTATCTTCTTTTTTTTTAAATTGCTATAGCAAAAAACCCCCAAATCCCTAAAATTAATCTTGAGTTTAAACTGCCTTTTGACTGACCACCAAAGCTGTTTCTTTCCAGCATAGCTGTAATCAAAAACAAAATTTCTCACCCCTCCACCCAATAACTTTAAGAAAATACAATTCTTGCCCCCTCCCTGGGGCAGCAGGGCAGGTGGGTAACAGACATAATGATATATTACAGGTTGTTTGCCCATTACCCACCTCCTCAAGAAATTTGTTGATTTACATTTTCTAAGAAAACATTATAATATACACCTGTGTGTACAGTTACATCTTTCAGCACCAGTCTTCTCACACAACATGGAGAAATGGTAAAAGTAGCAGCGCTCATATTGAAATGCCAGGTTGTGCTTGTTTGGTACATACTGTTCCAACTGAGTTTAAGATGGAAGTGATTAAAACCTGTAGATGGACCCGGCAGGCCTTGCCTTTAAAAGGTATGGAAAAGTACAGCCACAGGCAAACAAAGCATAGGGGCATTAGTGGGCCACAGGAGAGCCACGAGTGGGTCGCATGGACAGGAGGTGTGTTACCTGGGGGAGCAGAAAGGCAGGGGCAGCGGTTAATTGGAGGGTCGTAGGGTCTCTGGGCAGAAGAAGAAACTTGTAACCAATCAGAAGAGGCCACATGGACTAAGTGTGTATATAAGCAGGTTATTTACTAAGAATAAAGAGTTGAGCAGTCTCTTGTTTTGAACAACTAAAGTGTACGTCGCTTCGACCGCCCCGACTTTCGCGAGAAAAACCTACCCTAGTTTCCAGTGTAAAAGAAACCCAACCTGTAGTATGACTAATGAAATCATCATCATGAATAAGCAACTGGGAAAGGAGGGAGGGGGGGACATTCTTTTGTTTGTAAATAAGCTACAGCTTCGTAGTCGAAAGCATGCTGTTGCTCTTCCAGCGTTGACGTTCTACCGCAGAAAGCAAGGATGAACTTTAATACAATTGGACCCTTTATTCTAGTGCAGAGTAAATAACATACTGTACATTCCCCAGAAGCTAAATGGTGAATACCCAATTACATGGTGCTAAACATCAGTATGAAGGTGGTACAGACTTATCTTAGAGAATTTAAAAAAAATAAATGTGTATTTGGGGAATAATTAAAGATGTACAATCCCACTTTATTGCTTAAAAGTCAACTATGAATTAAGCTGATTTGTTCAGATTAACATGAAACTGCTTATAAAAGGTTTCTTGTCCTTACATAATCTTGGAAGACCCCCGTTTATAGTAAAATACATACACTCCCACTGTCCAAAGTTTATACGGTTCTATCTGCTATTTCTATTATCTTGTTAACTATGAGACGACTTACTGTTATAAATCTTAACTACAAAGTTTCTAATGTCAAGGTGTAATCTTTGAGCTCTCAAATCAGATAAAATGGTGAAGTCACAAATTATGAGAACCTCAGCCATAAAATTGTTAATATGTCTATGTTATTTTAAACATTTAATAAAACAAAATATTTTAAAACTACGGTCACTTTGCATCACTGAAGTTGCTAAATTAGATGGTTACTTGCTGGCCATTGCAGTTCAGGACAGGCTGCATCTGCGCCACATCTTCACCCCATCTTTCCAGTTTCCCAGCCTGCGTAGAACAGCAGCCCCACCTACAGGCAGCTTCCAGCACAAGGACCTGCTGCACCGGCAAAGAGAGGTGAAAACAAGTAGGAGGGAATCCCAAATTTTAAAAGTAATGACTGTGAGGCTTCAACCCAGATACATACAACCGGCAAGGGGCCATCTCCGAAAAGTGTCCTCCAGGAGGGGGTAGGGACGGATCTTCAGCAAGGACAAACTGGTAATAGCCCAACCAACTTCCTGAACAACATACCATTTGCACCTGAAAATACTATCCCAAATACTTAATTTACAAGGTAAGGACTGTAAATTTACACTTGGTGTTAGCACCATAATGCTTTTCTGGCATAAAGAGCTTTTAAAGTCCAGAGAAACATTTTATGCTTTTATTTCAAGATTCTACTATACAGCAAGAGAAGTTTAAGGCTGTTACTGCATAGGCAGGCGAGGCAAATAATAGTCATGGTTGATATGTGTTTCTAAGAAGGGTACACAATAATAATTCAGGCTGTTGGATAAACTTAATCTGGCAGTTCTCAGTATTGCCAAGAATATTCTGACTCTGTGACAAATGCTTCACCATACTTCAAATATCTCCAGGGCCTCCATTTGGAAGCAGTAAGATGATGAAACTACCTACCTTGACAAACAGCAGGACTAACTAGAAAGTTGTTTGTTTTCTGAGAAGAACAGTTCTTACCTTTCCCAGTTCTGAATGGGGTAAAAAAAAAAAAAAAAAAAAGTCTTTTTTGCTGATTTTACACTTTCCAGTTGTGAATGTGGTAAAAAAAAAAAAAAAAAAAAAGTCTTTCTTGCTGAAATAAAATCTTCACAGTTGGGAAATACAGTATTCAAAAATTTCCAGCTGCCCAAAGCAAAGACACCACCTCAAGGTCTGAGTTCAGGAACACTGTCAGTGTTTTTGTAGACAAAGAGAATGTCACGTCCCTCATAAGTCTCCACTATCAAATCTTCAGTAAAAGTGTGCTTATATTTTAACATTAAAGCTTTAGTCTAGTAAATGTTTCCAGATCTCTGCACTGGAAGAACCTGAAATCAGATAGACAGCCCTACCTTGGTTATTGCAGCAATTCTGTTTTCAAATTCATATTGTGTATGAATACGAATATATATATGAATTGAAAAATAACACAACACAGCCTACCACTAGTCCACTGCATCTCCTCTAACTGGCCCGCTGCATCTTGACTCATTCCACAGCACTTCATGAGATTCGTGATAGGCAGATCATCTGAGCTTCTTCCAGTGGGAGCACAGCGGGATCGGTCGTGCTGAGCACTGACCACAAACTGTAGTTGTGCTGTGTTTCAGTACTGCTATCTTAATTCCAATGACTGCAATGCCTTGCAATAATCTCCTTTTCAGAAACTTATTCTTATAACTACATATGTGTATATATTCCTAGATACATACATGTATAATAAAAACTATACATATGTCTCAAGTCAGGACTGGTCAAATATTTTATATATCTGTGGATGAACAGGTGAGTGCATATAAACACACACAAAAAAAATCTTGGAAGGCGAGAGAAGAAGACAGATCTAATATCCATAGGGTCAAACCTCCATATAACTGGGTTTCTGCAAAGGGAGAGTAGCAGATTTTAAACATTGTCTGCAATTACAATTGAGTGTAACAGGAGGGTAGCAAGGTGCAAGCATGCTGCAAATAGCAGCACGCTATGCACTGACAACGGATGTAATGGGAAACTAGGAGCCAGAGCTGCCCTAATTTCAGTACAAAGGTAAGCAACGTCTTACCTAATTTTTCAAATCACACATACTCAGTGACTTCAGCTTTTGTTCCAGACATTATTTTTAATGCCTTTCAAAAATGTCTGTTGTAAAATTCCAAGGGGACTATGGGGAGACAGAACTTGGAGGTGGTCGATGTGGATGGACTAGCATTTTTCAGTTTCTGTCCAACTCTATTCAAGTAAAAAACATTTCATTATCATAAAATAAAATTTAAAAACCCTTAAATTTGTTAGTGTGTTTTTGATAAGCAATTCTTCTGAAAACTATGAAATATTTTCACCATGTATTATTGATCAAAATGTTTTTGTCAAGAGTCAGAAATTATTTAACTCCTTTCCAAAAATCATATTTGTTGTAGAAAGTTTGTCCTCTTGGATTCATTTCACCAAACCACAAATATAGTTTCTTTTAAATTTCTCCAAAAGGTTTTTCTTTTTTTTTCTTAATTGAAAAAACTAAGAATACCTTGATAAAAGCAAAACAAGAAACAGCTGGAACAACTCATGAAGTTGTCTTCCAGGCACGAAGATTGAAGTGGTATTTAGCACGAATGACTAATTCTGTATGAGAAGTCTTTCTTCCTGCCATGTAAACAATCACGCAAGCAGTCTGTTACTCATCATCAGTTGGCTGATTTCTCCTAAACACGGCGGTTGAAGTGGTCCGATGGAACAAACAGCATGTAGAACGCTGGCAAATACAGATAGTAACCTCTTTTCAATGACATAGGCTAAACAGACATAAAAGCACTTGTGTCTCTGTGTGTACGTATATATATACACACATACACACATATATAAAGTGTGGGTGCCACAAATTCTGCAGGTCTGATCCAGTGCTGTGGGCAAAGAACCTTGACTCACACAACCACTAGGGCCAAACCCGCGCCGTTAGATTTCTCTGTCTTTGCCAAGACAGCCAGTTTGTCTCATTCTGTTGCCCCCTAACACCAACAATACTTCTGCTACCCCAAGTTCATATTTTTCACGTTCTTCTAAAAGTCATGCAGCTCCCAAATTTCCTCTTTCCTCACAGGCACACCCCACCCACATCTCTTGAAACCTTTTGATTATAATTCCTTATGATAAGAACACCTTTATATCAGAGAAAAGGAAGAAAGAGGAGGGTCCAGAGAGGCCCTGGGGAGTTTGAGAGCCACGATTAGAAGGAAACTGGCTCATCACAGCTTCAGGGGGATGAAGAGAAAGAAGAGGGGATCTGCCCCAGTTTTGCCTGAATGACTCCAGATTAAAGGAGTGGCTTTGTCTCAACCTTTGCATCAGCTTCCTGCTACTGCTAGGGCTACCACAACTTTACTCCAGTCTTGCCTAACAGAACTCAGCATGAAAAACAAAAACTGACCCACAGTGCTCAGATTAGACAGAAATATTTTTTCATTCTTCTTTTCAAGTTAATGGCACTTTTAGTGGCATTTGTTATTGACTTTGTAAGGATGCTTTTTTATCAGAGTGGCATTTCTGCCAGTCTTGCTCTAGGCTTTATAAGATTTATACTACATGTCCTATTCCAGTAAGAAAAGAGAAGGATGTTGAGGGTGTTTTGTTCATTCAGAGAACAGAGGAAAAGCCTTTCAGCCCTAGCAGTTTTGAAAAACAAGGACAGAGACAGCACCTCGTGATGTTGGTGTTCTGTAAAGCAAGAATAGATAATGTCTATTAATCACCTCTCATTTTCTTGCAATATAACAAAGAGTTTAATGAGAGAAGTCACAGCATCATCACGAGTCTCTCCTTAATGAAAATTACTTCAAATCCTAAAACCCAGGGCGTACATCAAAGACACTGTTTTCATTTTGTTAGCAAATCTTTTCTTAAAATACCATTTTCCCTTTTTTATGTAATTGTGATCTTTAGGGAGGAAAAAAAAAAATCAATTTTCCATTAAGATGCATCAATGAATTAAAGCCATCAGCAAGAAAGTTCAAATTTATTCTAAAGAACGAAGACTTAAAGGTCAACCTGCAGACTTCAAGATTTAAAGCTTTTCTTCTGACATTCTGATGACATAGTATTATCAAGCCAAATAATCAATTAAATAAACTAAGGGAATTGTATTACTATTCAGTTTCTTCGATAAGCAAATCAGGGTGAAGGAAAATGCTGTAATAATGTAGGATAACCAATCCGCAGCTGATACATCATAGCTTAGATGACAGAATAACCACCAGATCTCAAGGGAATGGATCCTAGCCAATTGTCCCCATCATCTCCCTCAAGTATGGGCAACCAGAAGTTACTTGTTCATTTAAGAATAAACTCCACAGGTCCCACTTCATAACTACCTGAATCGGGATTATTCGACTCTGAAAAGTGCTATGGCACAGTGATAAAGTAGGTTTCTGGAGTCCAGCATTCCTACCCTGCCCTACCATGCCCTACCTATTGAACAGCTTACCAAAGCAAAGGAAGCAACAGCTGCCTGCAGGTCAGTTGAATTAACCAATATCCCATTCAGAACTCTGAGAGGGGCATACGTTCATCTCTTTCCAGAAGTAGCCTGATGATACAAATTCCCATTACTCCCCACACCGCAATCTCAGAGGTGATTTGCACACACTACACTGCTAATCACACGAGCTTCACCCAGACCCAGACATAAAAGCCATGTCAAAAGTACACATCAAAGAAATGTATCTTCTACAAAAATGACCCAGAATTAAGATTACACAAGACGGCATCAAGGCTGAAACTGCCTTTGAAAAGCCACCCAGTAGTGATTTCTGTAGGCTGCCAAAACAAAGCACAACAGGGAAAAACACACCAAATCACCTTAACACCATTATTCTGCATCCCTACCCACTTGCCTTGTCTGTGTCCTGAAATGTGTTCAGTCCCACTGAGGAAGAGGAGAGCGTGAAAAAAGAACACTATAGATGAAGGTCCACTGACAGAGATTGAAGGCACCTGGATACAAGTGATAGTCCACCTACACAGAGGTTGGTCTGCACATCATTCAATTCAGCTGGGCCCCTCGCAACAAGACAGACATTGAGGTGCTAGAGCATGTCCAAAGAAGGGCAAGAAAGATGATGAAGGGTTTAGAGAACAAGTTTTAGGAGGACCACCTGAGGGAACTGGGGTTGTTTAGTCTGGAGAAAAGGAGCTCAAGAAAAACCTTACCGCTCTT
>NW_010416826.1:27435-29588 GCF_000710305.1 Buceros rhinoceros silvestris | reverse complement strand
CTTCTCACCTGAAAGAAGGTTGTAGTGAGGGTCAGTCTCTTCTCCCAAGAAACAAGTGAAAGGGTGAGAAGAAATGGCCTCAAGTTGCACCAGGGGAGGTTTAGGTTGGACACGAAGAAAAATTTCTTCACCAAAAGGGTTGACAAGCACTGGAACAGGCTGCCCAGGGAAGTGATTGTGTCACCATTCCTGGAGGTATTTAAAAGACTGAGGGACATGATTTAGTGGTGGACTTGGCAGTGTTAGGTTAATGGTTGGACTCGATAATCTCAAAGGTCTTTTCCAAGCTAAACTATTCCATGATTCTACAAATTCAGGGTCAGGGCAGAAAGTAACATTTAAAACCACTGCTCAATAAAATCCACCTTTCCCCAATTTTCCCTGAACAGGGTATGCAGAGAGCTTTGCAGAGGGCTTTCAGAAGAAATTCCCAACTCAGCTAGAGACTCAACTTCTGTACTTCTGATTCACATCTTACTGCAAGCTTCTCCTCTCCAAAAATGAGCTAGCGGGCTCATAATCACTCTTGAGAGAACCCCTTAGGAACCACTGGCTTAGAAAGGTGCTTGGGGAAAGCTGTTGCCAAAATGCAACATAATTAATTTGATTAAATATATATATAAACTGGTTAGAGAAATTGAGGCTAGTGAAAATGCCAGCAAAAAAAGCAAAAGGTTTTGTATGAAGAGATCACGCCTGTATTTAGATCAGTACATGCAATCAGAGAACAGACAAGATTTGAGGCAGGCAAGGCAAATGTTTTGCTAGTGATAACAGTCCTTTGCCATTGCCATTTGTCATTTATTATTTCTGACAGTATTCATTGTACGAGGCGCTGAAAAGTCCCCAAAAGAATGGGCAAGTACCCCAGTGACTCTGGCAGTTACATCTTGGCAAGAATGAAATAGAACACTAATAGCGTGGCACAATCTTGCAGAGAAAGGAAAGTGGATTTACATGTCTCTATCTTATGCTTTCCCATTGCCTCAGGCCTTCAAAAATGAACACATTTTGGAACTTGAGAAACAAAAGAAAAATTTACAAGTAGAAATAGTAAAAACTAGAGCTTCTAATCGTAGAATAATAAATAAAAGTTTGGCTTCTTGGAAGTGTGAATGGCAGCAACTTATTCAATAATGAATACTTTTATGCAACATTAAGTTTTAGGGGAAATCCTTAAACTCCGCAATCCGTGACTGTTGATCATTTCAGCATATTTTTGTTGCTTCCCTCCCAGCAGAGGCTGATGTGACAACTGGTCTTGAGAAATGAGAAATGTCAGTTGCCTATGGAGGTCTCTGAAAAGTTTGCTACCACTTAACACCTCTGGGGAAACTCTCTTGATAAATAAAGGGCTGTCAGATATGGATAATACTGAGAATACCAAGAAAAATATTAAGAAAGATTAAGTCAACAAGGGCAAATTCATCAGAGAGCAGACCAGTAAGGTAAATTAGCTTGAAAAGGCAAGCAAGGCTGAAGTCAGGGATTTGACACTCTGCATGTCAGAACAACAACTACACTAAAGCAGGGGCAAACACGGTAAATTGGAAAGTAAAGGGGAGAAATAAACTAATTTTTCATCTTGCTGTAGTGTAAGAAAGTAGATATGCACAACCATATTACTTATGACTTACAGTTCCACTTATCATTAAACTCAAGCAACACAGATTGACTTCATGGGCCTGTTTACAACCCCAGCCAGACAACAGACCTTTTATTAGCTGTCACACTTGTGAACAAGGTGTCATAAAAGTTCTGGGGTTTTGTAACGGTAAGTAATGACTAATTACTGCTAATGCTTCACATGAGCCACCCTGAGTCTGGCAGCTGGGTAAGCACACAGCTCTGCTCCCATACAGGTAATTAGGAAAGCGCAGTGCCCATGGGAGACAGAGCTGCCGTGCGGTGTGATTCTGGCTACACCACCTAGTTCTACTAGAGCCCTCAGCCCCATTGGCAGTAAAGCCAGTAATGCCTTGACCTGGCAGAGCACTAACCCAATTACAACGCTTTCAAATGAAAGCCAACTCATAAGCAAGTCAGAGCACAGGACAATTTGTAATTTTGTGCATCATTATGTTCCAAACTGTCCTCTAGGACTCCCGTTCTTGGCAGGTCCCAGCTGCCCCGTGCCCAGGTCTGTGATGTCC
>NW_010416826.1:24016-26925 GCF_000710305.1 Buceros rhinoceros silvestris | reverse complement strand
GTGAAGCCAAGCCGTGATGGTGATGATATTCCAAACACAGCTAAACAACTCGTCCCAAAACTACTGGCAACTTGGACATCTTACTCCATCCAAGCTGACACAGTGAAGGAAGGGAAGCTAGAAAACATGTATTTTTCCTTTGGGCCCAGATAACTTTATATCCTGCAGCATCATAGAGAGGCATAAGAAGAGAAGACATCTTGTCCTACTCCTGGAGCCTATCCCTCCAGCCAGCTGCCTGCCTCAGCCACAGCAATGAGGAACCTCCAGGGAGCTGTGCAGGTCATGCAGTCCTTTTTATTTGTGACCCTACTCCACATCAAACTGTAGTCTGGGAAGTAGCCAGGGTTGATTTTCTCAAATACCATAGTTCCCCAGTACAAAAGTGCTCAAAGTTACTCATTGCATTGTAATAATGACTTTCCATAGATATGGCTGCATCCTCTGATGGAGAACCCCTTAAACCCACAAGCCAGGTTTGGGACATAGTAGACATTCACATGCATAAATAACTAGCTAGGCCATCGTTCTAAAAAAAATTACATCTATTTGTATTCAGTCCCAGCAAGTCAGACAAATGGCTGCTTCTGGGCAGCCTGAGCCACACAGTCCCAGTATGCTGTCTTGAAAAATACGTTGTAATCTTGCGTTGTTTCTGTATTTGTTGAGCTTTTTATTCAAATTTATTACATTACCGTGGAAAAAGTTAATTCTTTGCCATAAGGGGAAAATTTGTTTTGTAAATCCAGTCAGATTTTTGAACAGTGAGGATTAACAAACCCTGAGGAAACTGCGTCCTGTGATACGATCTGATCCATGGTGCAACAACACCTGCAAAAGGATTTAGTTTATGTTCAGATTATCTACCTCTCCACTTATCTTCGTTTAAAGTTTGTGGGGTCACAACATGTTGAAAATAAGATGAAAGCTAAGCACAGCAGTTAGCTTCAGTTCAAGTTCAGGTTACCCTGAGTCACCAAACACTGTAATCACCTTTCCGGTTTTTTTTCTCTCCTTCCACCACTCACTTTCCAGCTTTGTTACATACTCTTTCTCCCCCATGAGGCACTGCAAGGCCTCCTTGCCTCAGCTCCCCTTCTCAAGCTGTGCAGCTCATTATTTCCACCTCAGCACTGAGCTCGAGCATCTCTGTACTGATTTATCTCCAAAGTCTTCAGGGCATTCTTCCCAATTCATGAAGGTCATTCCAAACTCTAATCATATCTCTAATGTTTCAGCTCTCACTGCCAGCCTGATGTCATCTACAAAGTTGAAAAGCACACTCTGTACTCCAACATTTAAATCATAAATTAAATGCCTAGGCAGTGCCAAATCCTCTCATTTCCTCACACCACTCCTTCTCTCCCTTATCCTGCCCCTTTTAACCTCATGTCCTTCATGGGGAAGATTGTGCTCAGCCTCTACTGATAACCAATGCTATGGGCCAACCCTTGCTCTCTTCCATAGGAGTTGACGGTGCCCTGAAAATCCGCTCATGGGTGCAAGCAGCCCCCTCCCCACCACCGCTGCAGATTCATCCCTCTCCAGCCAGCACAGCTACACCCACACCATCTTGCCCTGCCTCCTGCTCAGCTCTCCTGCCACCACTCACCCTACAGACATCGAGCTTCTTCCCAAACTAACATGCACTCACTGACACAGGGCTGTGACCAGCCTTGGAATAGATTAGCTTAAATCTCCCCTCACATAGCTCAGTGTTGCTTTGTGAACTCCTGGTGCACCTCTGAGCAGCTGCCCTTGCCCCTGAAATGAAAGTCTCCCAAAAGGCAGCCAGACGGGTGTATTTGCCTAGAAAAACCAGGGAAACAAAGCATGGCTGCAATATAGCTACTACTTCAAAATAAATACAGAAGGTAGGGAAGCCTTTCTAATTTTTAACTAAACGAGGGGAAGGGAGAGGGGGACAAAACATGGAAGCAAAGTAGCAGTAAGGGAAGTTAGGTCTCTTTCTGGGGAAATAAAATGAGATAGAGTGGAGAACTGTGAGTGGCAAAAGTCACGGCCATGAGGCAGAGATCACACTGAAACCAGGAGATGTAACATTCAGCTTTGGCCCCGCCCCGCCACTGTGGGGCTGTCTGAGACTACGATCCAGCTACTGGTGGGGACGAAGAAGAGCAGCAGCAGGCAGCAGTAGCAGACACTGTGGGGAGTAGCTGAGGAGATTTGGGCAACTTTTTTCTCTTGAAAAAAGGCAGGTTGAGAAAGCCCTACCAGTTCCATCTCAAACCACAAGCACAGATGGACACACATTGACTTCCCAGTTCACGTCCATTAAAGAGCCTCTGAGAATTTCTCCCAGTGTATAAGGACTTGAACCCAAGAATGGTCCCAAAAAACAGGAAAGGGCTTCCCCATTCCCAGCCAGCCTCTGCCTAAACCAGGTTGGGTCTGGCCAGACCTCTGCGTTCCTCATCTTGCTCCAGTTCCAGACTCACCTGGTGCCCCCACGCCCAGCACATCTGTCCAGAAGCCATGTGGTCTGTCTATATCCTCCATGCACATCATGCAGAGCACAGTGCTCACCTCCCTAAGAGACAGCCTCACTGGAGGCGCCTTTTGTACGCACCACACATGGGCCCTCCGTCTGTGGAGCTCTACCCACAAGAGCCGTCCCAAGAAGACTCAGGTTGTTCCGTGTCTGGAAGGTTTCCTCATCTTGCTCCAGTTCCAGACTCACCTGGTGCCCCCACGCCCAGCACATCTGTCCAGAAGCCATGTGGTCTGTCTATGTCCTCCATGCACATCATGCAGAGCACAGAGCTCACCTCCCTAAGAGACAGCCTCACTAGAGGCGCCTTTTGTACGCACCACAAGAGCCGTCCCAAGAAGACCCAGGTTGTTCCGTGTCTGGAAGGCAAGAGCCAAAACATATACCTAAACAGCAT
>NW_010416826.1:10292-23888 GCF_000710305.1 Buceros rhinoceros silvestris | reverse complement strand
CTCTTTCCCAAGTCTGTGTTCTGAATAACCTGTAAAATCTACTCAATTTCTCTTTTCCTTTAGTTTGCTGAAATGTGAATTTGAGTTAAGGAACTCATATAAGCCACAGCAGAACAGAAACTGAAACAACAGAGGATTTTTTTTCCCAGGAATTGACACATTTTCTCTTTCAGAAGGTTTAAACTTCAAGTCTTAGCAGAAAAATCCTACTACCAAAAAACTCTTTACAACCTTTAGAGTTTAAGACAAGTTTCCCATTCTCTAAAATATGTCCATAATGCATAACTAGGGGATAACTAAATGTCTCCCTCAAATTAAAATACTGCACTCCAATCATTTATGTCTATACTGTAATAATTTTTGGTCTTGTTTATATTATTTTAGTAAATAGAGAAAAACATTTTAGACATAGTCCTTTTAATCTACCTTATTCTATATTATTACCTATCTTTTTGTGCATCTCCCTTAACAGCATGTCATTGATATAAAGTCGTATGTCATTACAATGTTTGAGGGATCAAAATGCTTTCTTGTCAGAGCACCTGAAAATCAACATATCATATCGATATATTCCTTAGGGCTTAATTCCTTAGTGGATGGAACATGCTCACCAGAGGTTCTGAGAACTCTGATGTTACACTGGCTGCAGTCTCACCTGCTCTAAAATATTTTGCAGAGATGGACAAAGTGAAACTGAACCCCAAGCTAGGACTTCTAGCCTATGATGAAAACTATCAAAGTCTGAAGGCTCTGGGACAATACGTATCAATAAGGCAGTGAACTGCCAGTCTGGATTTTGCTTAAATCTATTTGTTCTAAGTTGATTCATGCAGGTTTTGGCTTACCACTAGGGCAAGAAGGATACAAACAAACAAATTAACAAAACAAAACAAAACTAAACTAAATAAAACAAAACGTACAGCCAAGCTGCAACAAGCTTGGTTCTAGGTTGGTAGCCTAACACGACAATAAATATGAAACAATAAATAGCCATTTTCAAACTACTAGTGAAAGTTCAGGTCCACCAGATAAATGAAAAGACCTGTGGAATTATCAGCCAAACAGTTAACAAGTAAATATCATTAGTAAAGCAAAGCATTTTATGAGAAATCACTCCAGTTGCTTTGTTCAAACTTAGTACAACTTATTATTGCTTTTTTTAATTTGTCCCAATCCACTTCAGCAGAAATCAAGTCCTACTTACTTTTTGGGTTTACTACAGTATATTCCACTATCAGGTTTCAGTTACGATTACTGCTTCTGAGTGTCAGTGGTAACAGCCCAAAATACACCGTTAGGTCTAAAAGTGATCAGATAGTTTGTGTATCCATGGGAAAAAGAGAATGTAAAGATGTTGATGATTAGCATGAAAGATGCTGATGTTTAAAAATCAAACCATATGAAAGGGAATTCTTCAAGTTCTGTAAGTTAAGATTTATTTAGAAAAAAAGTGAAACTGAGAGGTAAGAAGATGAAACTACAAAAGTGATGGTATTTTTCCAATTCATGACCAAGCAATCCCACCATCAGCAAGATTCTGAAAAGCTTTAATGAGTAATAGGAAGAGGAAGGAAAAAGTTGGGAGAGAGAATGTGAGCTTAGACCTTTGATAAAAGACAATCCCAGTGTGAATAATTAAACCAACAGCTACATTATTGTCATTAATTTTTTAATCTTTGGCAATAAGGTGAGTGTAATATTTCTAGAATGGATTTCTAAAGAACTACTTTTCCTAGCCTTCATTTGCATGACTACTGACTCAAAATAAAGAATATGAAAGAAAGCAAAATAATGAACTAGATCTAACACGTATTAAATTAAAACAAGCTTCTATTAGTATTTCTTCTAATCAGGATATTCCTTAGCCTTAAAAAGCAGCATAAAAATCAGTCAACGAGCAATACAAAATTGCAAATATATTTTGGTATGTAAAGGAAGAATTTTCTGCTGAGAAATTGTTTGTCAAGATTTGTTTTATTACAGCAATTGGCATTTTATTTGGAAGCATTATGTTCTTATGAGAAAAATGGAGCTGAAGCATTAAACCAGTTTTACTAAACTAGACACATAGTTTTTACTTACTTCTCAGCAACCCAAACGGTCTTGAACCCTCTGACTATGTGCACACTGGGAGTCTTCCAAGTTCAAGTGAAGGACCAAGATAACTAAAAAAAAAAAAAAAAATACAGGACCGTAAGTTAGAGGTTAAGATACTCATTGCCCACACCTTTTTACATCAGCTACTGTTAAATTATCAGAGCAAAGTTTTAGATCTCATGGTAAATGCAGAAGGAGACAGAAATAACCTTCTCATGGGAAGACAGATCAGATCTTCCTAACCAGGCTCTGAGACATACAAATATTGCAAGATCCAGTTATTGCTGTCATTAGCAAAAATGACTGACGAATACTTTTTTCGGCACATTGGGAGCGCGTGTTTAGATATCATTTTTACAGGATGGAATTTCGAAAATAACATGACTTTACAGGCTAATATGACTTGGACAATCTCCAAAACTGAGACAGCATGGAACCGCACACTCAGGACTGACAGAGGACAATACAACTAACTAGATGTTTATTTTCCTGCCAGGCTAGCCCTGACAAGGCACATGAAACTTGCCCTGGCTGAATGGCACAACTCCAGAGAACCAGCTGTTAAATCTCATATTCTATGGGCATTTTGTCATTGAAAAACTACAATTCTGACACTGTGCAATTAAGTTACGTATTTTCATGAGTGTCTGCATATCTGCCATTATAAAATGAAACCATTAATTACAAATTTATCCCTAGATAACAGTGAATTCACTTCAGCACACCCATTTAGCAACCTAAACCCTCTCTAGTTATTTATATGGCACAACTGCAAGATCTTCGTATGTTGCTTTCTATAATATCACGTAGCCTACAGAATTTCAAATAAAAAACCAATTTTCCCTGGCAGAAATTACCCATTCTAAGCACACATTTCTCTGGTAAAACTTATGGAAACTTTAAAACTACTCTTAGTTTGGTCACCACTATAAAAATACCAACAAAAACATATGGCTTGCATCCTTTTTTGACTCAGAAAATTTTCCATACAATGGATCCTTACATTCCCCTTTTTTTTCCTGTCTTAAGTGCTATCTTTACATAGTTGCACTATTATTTTCTCATGAATTTAATTAATGTGCATAGTACTGTAAAAATTACATTTAATCCATCTCATACATAGAAGAATCATTTCCCTCACAAAGAACAAAAATTAATTTTGTTACAACATGAAAAATATTCACCTGTTCCTCTTGGCAAAGAGAATCATTTAAACGATTTATCCATGAAGTCCACAATTTCTCATTCATCTGAAAAGAGGGAAAAATCCTTAATGCTTTGGCCCTAGCAAAGCCAGAAGTAAATGTTCCTTACCTGGACACTAATTTTACTCATTCACTGACACAAATTCAGAACCATAGATGTTTGAGGAACAAGTTCTTGGGAAATAAACAAACCAATCAAAAAGTACTAAAGTATTCCAAAGAGGAAAGTTTTAAACAAAATTATTTAGAAATATTAATTATTGACTAGAAAAGTAAAAATAATATAATAAAAATATTGTAAGGCAAATATAGAAATAGTTTAATATTATAAAGAAACCAAGAAAAAAATTAATCTGAAAATGGAAATTCTTTTAAGATGGTAATAAACAGTAGAGGGTGGCCAGCCACCTGGGATTAAACCTTGCCCATACACCAGTGAAGCGAAGGTGCAAGGAAAATGGAATTTTTTGTTACGCGCAGGTGGAAACTCCAGTAAGAACAAGTTCACTGCCACAAGAACACTGTTCCAGGGCAAAGCCCATCTCTTATTCTCTAATCACTAATAAAAAACTGAATTAGAATGAATTGAATTATGGCAAATATGGTAAGTGGATATACTTTATGATCCTCCCTCTAGCAAGAAAATTTGCAGTTTGAATTGTTCAGCAGCTCTGCTGCTTCTACTCCAAGTCTACTGGACTGACAAAGCCCATTAGAAGTGACTGATGGAGTTCAGCAATGCTGAAGACTATCCAATATCATTATTGATTTTAAAGACTGAATTAATCATTAAGAAAGATGCTGTAACGACACTTCAAGGAAGACTCCACTTGACATGACCTCCTGTCATCCCATCTCAAGGAGGGATGGGCTGCGATAGGATTTCACTCCTAAAGAAGGGCTGTGTCATTATGCCACCAGCAGGGATTCATAAAAAAAGCAAGGAAGGAGAGGAGGAAGAATGGCGGTATTGTTTAAAACATGGTGGTTCACATGCCTTAGAGAGAGGAGACTGTGCTATTCCTTATTCGTTCTTTTCAGTAACTGCTTAATGGGATTCCTAAACGCTTTAGGCATTTTCCAGATGAGGCATTTGCTGAGCAGGGATGTCAGATTGGCACTTGGATGTCTAAATTTCTGCACGTCTAAAAATCACCGCTTCAAGTGACCTGCCAAAACATCAGACTTGAATGGAAGCAGAGGAACAGCAATGCACAAATTTCTGCATATCCTCTTCAAGCATTTATTCCACAAAGCCTACTTAATCCCCACCTGCGACCACAGCTACTTGTGCGAAAGGTAAACCCTTCACAACAATCTCTTCTGCCTGTCCTGACATATAGGACAGTGTGGCTACTGCTGTCATTTTCTGATGCCACAAAATGTTCAGAAAAGAGTCTAGGTTTTCTGTATGGAATTTTCAGCAGGTTTTGTCTTGAAGATGATCTTGGTAACTGGCATCCTCCACCAGACAGTAAATGCTGGTCAGCTCAAGTCTCTTAGATAGCTGTCTCGAAGAAGCAGCTACTTTCCCCACCTGGGCTCGTGCTATTGCTGTGTAGCAGAGACAGGACTCCTGCATCTTCTTCATCTCCTCCGGAAATGCTTATCAAGATGAATGGGAGGTGATGGAGGGGAGTGGGAACACTTCTACGTTCTTCTCTGTTCCAGTTATCCAAATGACATTCAGTTTGCCCACGTAAGTGGAAACGGGTATAACTGGCAAACACTTCAGGGCAGGGAAAAATCTTGGAACAAAAATTGACCAGATTGTGAACATGGCCCTGCACTGAGAAAGCCGACTGAGAAGTTCACAGTTTGGGATGCTGAACCTAGACTGCACAGTTATCTATCCAGAAAATCAACTAGAATATTATGATCGTTAGTCTAAATCATCCCTCACTAAGAAGATTCTTCCTGTGTGCCAGGACATCACAGCTCTTCTCAGCTTCTTGGTTACCAGAGAAATGAGAACAATAGATGTTTGATCTTGTCCATCACCTGTAAGATTTTAACAGATCATATGTCTCATCACATATCTTAAGACTCACTCCAATTTTTCTGCCTCTGGCACCCAGCCATTTAATGGTGCTGAGAAAGAAATCCACCTGCTTTGACATTGTGATATTCTTGACTAGTCACCATCATATTGTATTGTCCACAAAGCGCCTGCAAGAACGAACTTCTTGGAACCAGTCAGATTGACAGAAAAGACCAACATAATGTAGATAAACAGTTAAGGGCATGCACATCTCATCACTGCATCAAAACCTGTCATTCTCTTTAATAGAAGATTCAAGTCTGTGCTGACAGCACTCCATCACTCCTGTGGCTATATGCCCACGCTTCCATAATCTCATGAAAAGAAATCCACATGGTAGCAAGCCATGATGCCACTTCTAGAAAAAAAAAAAAAAAAACACTACTTTAAAAACTGTGTCCATTTGTTTTATTTTAGGTCCTTAAAACGCCTTCTCTTCTACATTCAGTGTGTTTTGATAAAAAGTGCCATCTGTGTGCTTTCATGCAAATGACAAATAGTAAAAAGAGGAACAAATTTACCTACAGATAAGGTAACAAGAAAACAGAGAGCAGGACTGTTTCCATCGGATGTCCACATAAAGAAAGAGGAGAACCGTCAAATTCAAGAATTTTGCCTATGGCTTATGGGAAGCAAGACAAAGTAATAAGAGAAAAGATCCCAGACAGTATCCACTACCACAGGGCACAAAAGGCAAGTCAAAAGAGCATTCCTCACTTCTGCTCAAGAAGAACTCAAGAGACATGATTGAGAACGAGGTATCAGCCATCCCTTTGCCCCCACACTGCACACGTGTTTGGGGCCAGGCCACACTTGCAGGCATGTATGTTAGTGTCTGTGAGTACATGTGTGCGAGAGTAAGAGTGAATTAAATCCATGTGAGAATTAACAGAAATGGGTAAAAGCAAATCGCTTAGTGAGTACATTTAAAAAAGTAAAGCAACAAAACCACAGAAGAACACTTTCTCATTTCCATAAATTCTCACTCTGCTCATTTCCTACGTCAGCTCTCATCTACACAGCAAACAGATGACGCAGATGAGTTGGTGCTATACAAAATGCATATCCACCAAAGGAAAGACTGCTTGCTCACTGTCCTCCTCTTACTGTACAGGAGAAATGAGCGAACCGTACCAAGCCCTTGATGTAGTCCTTTATGCCATCTAGAATCTTAAAATATGGCATGACTTCTTCAGTCTACAACAAGGTTTTTTTGGTGATTGGGGTGGTGGTGGTTCTTTTCTTTTACTTCTTTTTAAGAGGTGTGCATAGGTGGTGGGAAGGAGCTTTTCAAAAATGTTTTCTGTGAACAAGATCTAAATCACCATTGTCTCAAACATGTAGGCAATACCAACAGAACAGTTAATGACCATCATTTAAAAGACCTAGCTGATTTAAATAAATCGCATAATTATTACTGAAGAAAAAAATTTATTCCTTAGCTTGCACAATTATAGAAATGTACTGATAATATTTCACATTTTGTCTGATTTTGATGTAATTCCTAACTTAATGTTGCCTTGTATAGTAGCGATTACACACTGAACTCCCTAAGTGCTTTATATTTTGAATAATATAACATTTTCCTCCTATGGAAGTATTAGTTCTGCTGTCCTTAAAGGTCAAAGGCTTCGGGTCACTGTTGTTTTTTGTTTTGTTTTTTTTTTTTTTAAAAATAATTTAGCACTTTTTTTAAGAATGAGAAACATCATTTTACATCTTTAAGGAGTTAAAAGTGTCTAACAGAAAAATTGAGGTGGGAAGGTGAAGCACAAAACATATTAAAAAAATTGTGATTTCCTCATTCAAAATTCTAGATCTTGGGAATTCAAACCAATCTCGGTGTTTACCCTCAGCAGCCCTTGAGCTGAACACTGAAAAAAGTCAAAATAAAAAGGTCAAGGAAATGAATCACGATGGGCTGGTTTTCTGTAACTTTTCCTTTCTAAAAGGCAGCTAGAGTACTTCTGGTTTTCTCCAAAGCATTTTGAAAGCATTTAAGAACAGCTGGACAGAAAGCAGCCTTCTGACAAGTTAGTTTGTCCAGTTTGGAATGGTAAAAGAAGGATGTATTTTGCAAAGAGCAGGCAAGAACACGCCAGGATTGACAGCTCAGAGCCTGGCAGCTGCAGAAGCAGCAGAATTATTGACAAGCTGGTGTTCATTCTGTCCATTTCTGGTAATACGTAGTTAAGAAGTTAGATTTGACAGTTATGTATTTCCTGCTCTGGCTGTATTTTGCCTTTGTGAGACTTTGTATACATTCGTGAACATGCCAGGCAATGCTAGTATTGGCCATTACTATATAAACAGTCTATTTTAATCTAAAAATAACCAGCGATTATTACATTGACTTGCTTCAGTGGCTTTAATATACAAGGGAAAAGGAAAAAAGTATTTAAGTATGTAATAGTTATTTTGGCACCTATCTTTCTTCTTTTCTAACATTTCTTTTTTTGTGTGTGTGTACTTGTGGATAATATGGAAAACAAGCTGAAAAAGTTAAGTGGAGAAGGAAAAATTGCCCCCGAAAAGATTGTGTATTATTTTTAAAAAGGTCCCTATAAAACAGATACAGGGAAAACATCTTACGCATGTTGTTATAAATGCTCTTTAGAGTGACTCAGAATGACATGGTGTAAATGCCTGAGGAATATATTTAAAGATACTGTCATTTGAATACTCGCCTGCATGATAATGAATAAACAAATAAGGATATGGGAAAATAGAGCAGGTGTAGCACACACAGTATTTTCATACAGAGAAATAATAACACAGGAAATACTTCAAGTAAAACCAAACATATCTAAAGAAAATAATCCAATGCTCATTATTTCGCTTCTATCTTTCTTTAAGGATTACTAAACATTTAGAGCATGGAAAGATTTTGTATCTTCATATGAAGTCTCAGAAGGTGGCTACTAGACACTATATTTGCTCACTGGACAGTTGTATGCTGGCTTTAGGCATTGTGCCATAAAATTACCTGAATTTTTTTTTTTCCACTTTCAAAGGCATGTGAAATCGGTTGCATTTCCCTCACCACAAGACTGCAGTATTTGTCCCTCTTAAGCCTACACTATAATCACTATAGAGCTTCTGGGTGATATCTGGAAATGTGCCTGAACCAATGGAAAGGGGGAGAACAATAAAGTAAATTTCTGTATTTCCAGAAATTAGATAATTGCAGTCCCAACAGTAAGATCCCGAGGCAAGTAAATCCTTGGAGAACAGGCAGTGGGAAGATTAGCTGTTTATTCAATGACATTAAGAGCACAAGTATGCGCTATCTCAAATTAGAGGAAGGCCACAAGTGAAGACAATAAATCTGACAAGCCACAAATTCCTCCACTGGTCTGAAATCACATACAGGAACCGCACAGGAGATGACAAGTAGGTCAGATTACATAAGATAATGTTAGAAAAAAAAAAGAATAAAGAAAAAAAACAGAAACTTCAAGTATGGCCAAACAACAAAAGATACTGCAACTAGAAAGCAGAATAGTGTGAAAGCAATCTATAATATTACTGATTGGAAGACAAAGACTGTAGGAGGAGCTGACTCTGTTCAGTGCGATAGGGGAAGCATCAACAGAAGAAATCAAGATCCGTGTCTCTGCTAGAAAGAACTGCAGAAATCACGATTAACACAATGACAGCAACCAAAGGGTAAGAACTCAGGTTAGAGCAGACAGAGAGGAGGTTACAGAGTACTTAGGTTAGATTTTTTAATATTACTTAAGGGCTTGAGGAAGCTGAGGTAAGCTGGTAGGTGTCATGGGAACTTCAGGAAAGATGGATAAGATTGTAAAAGACAGGAAATATGTAAGGAAAAGGAAGAATCTTGCAACTATTTTTAGCAAGCCCGACTTCAACACAAGAACAATCCTAAAATAAGACTTAGCAGTCACATAGCAGTTAAAGAGCAAAAGAATAATAGACAGTATAGATTTTCCAAAGCCAAATTATGTCAAATCAGATTTCCTTCTTCAATTGAGTGAGAGGCATTGTTAAAGACAGAGGAGGTGAAGATGGCAAAGTCTATGCTTTAAAAGGTTTTTAATACTATCTCATGATTATTCTCACAAAAAAGCTGAGGCAAGAATACTACAAAATTAATGCAAAAAATCACAATACTTATTTGCAATTCAATGCTAAGGTGGGAAACTGTATTATGTCTTACCCCAGACCATAGATTCATTAATGATTTGAGTGATAGGATACATACTCTGTATCCTAAAGCTGTAAGATGGGAAGGCTGCAAGCACTGCCAAGGGCAGGGTTAGAACTCATATTATTCCTGTTAAATTGGAACACAGAGCCCTACTTAAGTTCCTGATGGACTCACTAGGCTAATTCCAGATATTCTTTTACATAAAAATCTTTCAAAACCATTGTTAATTTTCCAAACTCAAGAATTTAAAATTATAAATTATCATATAAAAATCTTTCTATCCAATGATGTAATGACATGACAGGCTCTTTAATTACTTGCATAGTATTTTTGCATGAAGAACCATTGGTTTCTTTAGCGAACTTGATGCACGCATGAAAAGGTCTCTTGAAGAGACCCTGCACCTCTATCACCTATGCATGGTCTTGCAAGCTATCATGCCAGACAGTTCGAACTCTGCCAAGCCAACAAAATAATAAATTTCTTTATTTGCTTTTCTGTGACACTCATCACTGCAATACCTATAGGCTAGATTCAATTAGACACTGCAAATACTAATCATTTCACGAACTTCAGACATGTTAATCTAGGCTTCCAATTTGCCCCGCAAGGAATAACAGACCTTTCTAGAATATGATTTATTTGAGCTGCTCTAGGAGTCTGTATTGGAATGCTGCATAAAGGTCTACCGAAAATAGCATGCTTTGAAGTGTGCTTCAGAACACCTTAGGAGTTTCTTACCTCTGAGAGTAGGTGTGTTCCCAGGTTCTGTTCTGTTACGCAGACACTTAATGTTCCCTAAACCTCTCCACCCTTTAGGGCTACCAGCGCACCGTCACCTAACATGGGAGAGATAAAGGGCATGGTCCTCCTTGGGATGGCTGGATCAGCCTGGAATTTTCTGTAGCACGCAGTATTTCCAGTGACAGCCCTGGAATTATTACCTGTCTGCCCATCGTCTGGGCAATCACTCTCTAGGAAAAGGATCCCAAGACTAGTAATGACTTTGCTGCAGCAGCTCCTCTCCCAGAGTTTGGATGATTTCTTCTTGCCAAGGTTAAAGATGTGGTGAGAAAACTCTGGGACAGCCCTCAGATTATTGTCTGTTATCAATTTTTCAGGTAGGCACTGAAGAAATCCAACGGCAATCAAGAGAGACTTCAGAGCCTTGGGATGACTGGTTAAGGGATCAGGAGCACAAAGTAGTGTTCTCTATCCCTCCAGTTGCAGTGAATGATGAGAGAAGAAACAGGAAGACCCACAAGATCAATACCAGGCTCCGAGCCTGGTGTCACCAGCAGGACTTTGGATTTTTTTGATCATGGATTGGTTTACATGCCTTCAGAGGTGGCAGTACTGACACGGTGAATCTTGGACAGCAAGGATTAAACTGTGATTGGAAGTTGAACAAGTGACAGTAGTCAGGACAGACACCTGAAATTGAAAACCTGCAAGGGAAAGACAAGAAGAAAAAAGGGCAGTGGGGATAGAAAAGAAGTAGGTAGGGCAGAAAACCAAGATCAGATATGTTAGACAAAGAGACAGGGACACAGAGCTGAAAGGGAAAACACTGGAGGCCCCTTCTCCACAACATGGGAACACTGCAAATATTCAAGAAGTTCTGCAGGGTTTGCCCTTGTTAAAACACAGCAAAAAACAATGAGTTTTGTTCTTCAAATAGCTTTGCTTTTTAAAATAGCTGAAGCCTAAGTATTCAGGCACTCCACTGACCATGAGATGCCTAGTGGGATCATTTAAATAGAAACATTAATGTACAGGGAAGGAAAGATGACAAAACACAAATATAGATGCAAAGTATCTTGAAAAATTACACTTGTGTGGAATGACATAGTGGAAATGGCAAATACCCTTAAAGATAAACAGAATATAACCAGAATTTGTCTGCAATTTTGCTTCTTTTATTGTCAGAAAAGGCCTGAAAGCAAGGAGTTTTACTTTTTTCTTTTTCTTTTTTTTTTTTTTTTTTTTTTTTTTTTTTTTTTTTTTCCCCCAATGGATGTTGATTAACAACTGGGATTCAGAGATGAAAGTGCAGGAAATTAAACCTAACTGTGATAGATAACCAGATTTTATTTGACCTACTTAAAACTCTCAAGGTCTGCCTATTCCTAAAAACCCGAAAACAGTCAAATCCCCCCAAAATCCCCCCAAAACAAAATACCCCACCCCAAGCACAAGCAAGAGGAATGTGTTGCAGATGAAAGATTATCAGGGATGGTATTTACTCTGCTTGTTTAAGGCTCTAGATTCCCAATGATTATCCAAACTTTCCACACTGAATCTTGGAGCTCCTTCAGCTCTACCTCTATCCTAATTTCAGTTGCTAAGATATCCACTTGCTCTTTGGGAAAAGATGTGTTTGCCTTCAGGGGGATACTACAAGGGACAATCCTTGCTATTGGATCACTGATTTTTGCTCCCCTTTCTTTTGGTTGTGTCTGGCTCCAAGAGAGTACTACAAATGAATGAATTTTTATCTTGTAGTTCTTACCACTTTTTAAAGATTTCATCATGCATGGATTCTTAACAGTATATAAAAAGGAGAAATAACAATAGGAGTGATTTCACATGAACAAAAGATGAAGAAAACCTTATCAGAGGATGTTATTATGGTCAACAGCTACTTACCTGGAACTGTTGTTTAAACATGTTCTGGGAACCTTACAGACCAAATACTACAAAGCAAACACAGCAACAAGCAAATGATACAGGAGAAGGGTTTGGAACTCATGAGAAGAGAGAGATCAGATAAACTCGTAGTAAACCAGAGAAATGAACAAATATGGGGACCAAGTACTTCCAGAAGTGGGGCAAAATCAAGACCTATAGCCACATACTCAGTGAGCAGGAGTTTGACCACCCCAAGATGCTTCGTCAGGACCACGACGCAGCTAAGCACGTGCAACCCTGCTGAAGGGCAGAGCTGAAATGGCAAAACAAAGCACATTTTACACCATTTGGGATCCTGTGTGAATGCCACCAGCAAAAATTAGCGTCTTCTGTCACTGACTTCAGCCATCTCATACAAAAATGCCCATCGACAAACCCTTGCAAGAAGTTCTCAGAACGAGTAACAGATGTAAGGGGCTTGTTCAGCAACTGAATAGCAATGTAGGTCACCTGACAGCTCAATCATAGCCTCAGGACAGACTTTTCTCCTCCAGGAAATTGTAGTACTTCAGCTGTGCTGACACAGAACGGTGCAAAGCCTTCCAGAGTGGAGAGGCAGTTAGACTATTAGGGAAGCCCAGGTCCTCAACCAAGGATGCATCCAGCCTTCACTGCCTTCCAGATGGGCTTTCACACCTAACTGCCTCCTAGGAGAGGGACAGGGCAATGCATTAAGCCACTTCACTTGCCTCCATGCTGTGATGATTGCACCAACTCCTATCTGTATCTAAGCACACACTCACCTTCCCTCTCCTCCAGCTGCTGCAACCATAGGCTTCCCGAGTAAAGCAGACATGGAATTCCACATTACCTTGTAAGTGAAGATAAGGACTCTGAAACTGCCTTGGACTGAGACAGGGAGTCAAGAAGGGAATCTGAGTGATGTCAGAAGAGAGATGATGTAACCAGGGAAGGAAGATCTGAAAACAAATTTGGACCAACCTGAAGAGGCCAACATAAGTTAGAGGGCCTTCAAATCCCAGGACAATTGCTGAACTATTGGGAGACACACTGGTAGAGATCAGCCACATTTTGAAACCTCTCAGCATTCCCACAAGAATTAATCAAAGTCAAAGTGTTTCTAACAGTTTTATTTCTATGAATATGTAAATTTCAACAAAAAGAAAAATGTCTGGTTTTAAGTCTTTTAAATAGCTCTTCAATATTTGTCCTCAGAGTAGTGAAATTAGAACTTTTAAGGTCTGCATTCAAATACACTTAAATAATAATTAAGCCTTATTGAAAGAGGAGTTAGAGAATATTTTTAACAAGATCTACAAACCTGGAGGGAAAAGCAGGCAAAAGACATGTCTTCACTATGTTGGTATTACAAACAATAATTTTCAGCTGCCAGAGAACAGTAGGTCTCCAAGTTCAGAAATGAAATC
>NW_010416826.1:5362-10181 GCF_000710305.1 Buceros rhinoceros silvestris | reverse complement strand
GCCAACCAAGCACTAAGTAAATACATAACACCCTGCCAATAGCCCACCATAATACCTGGTTTTGGGGTTTTTTTAAAAAACACTCAGCTCTGCAGGCTTCATGCCTAGAGCACTCAGAAGTTAGATCCTCAGGACTTCCTGGACAGTCCTTGGGAAGAAAGGATGCTATTTTCATGTTGCAATGAAAACTGAGATTACTTATCCTCTACTGGAAGCATTTTCTGCATGCTCTTTAATAACCCTGAGACAGAGTCAAAACACTAAGCCTCCCCCAACCAGAGGACTTCTGTTCCCAGCTGTTGCTGTTCTCATCATTGAGTGTTGCCCACTGAAGTGTGTTTCCAAGCCAGCCCCAACACAGGACAAAGTACCTGTGGGCTACCACCCAGACCGTGATGCAGCGGGTGAAGGACACTGGGGGCAAGCGGAACTGTGGGAGGACTGGTAGGACCCCAAGTATTTCATAGTTATACTTTCCTTCCTCAGCTGTCTGGACACAATATATAACTGCCCTTCTGTTCCTCACAATACACCTCAGTCTTCTGGAGGCTGCTCTTCCAACACTGCATTCTATTTATTCTCTCAGTTCCTTTCTTTGCCTTGTTGTGCACACAGAGAATATGCATGTTTTCCCAGATTTGCTTCACTTGTCGATTTTTTACAAATCCATAAAGAATGGCTTCTTAAAAAAGAGAACTACTATTTTTCTTAAGGAATTGTAGAGTTTAGAACAAGAGGGCAAAGCAGTTGCTAGTTCCGCTTTAGCAGGAAAAGTAGCAAAGCACTCCAAGACCTATCTAGAATATGTATAAAGAATAATAAGGTACATAATACCATAAGACAGGCGTGACCTTCCTCCTACAATACTTTGATGCTGATAAGAGTCTGCCAAATATAGAGGACTTTTTATGCATGTCCTGCATCCCATTCATAAAGGTGAAACAGAGTCTGGTAAGTCAAGAAAAAAAACCCTAAGGACAGCATCAAAACTCCTCTAAGAACCCCTAAAGACAGACACTGATGAAGACGAAGGTATTGCATTTCTTGAGGAATCTTAAAATACTACTGAAGAAGGCCAAGATTATCTGGTACCTACTTCAACACGTGGTCTTGGGGTATAGTTCACATGGACTAACAAAGCAGTCTTCAGACGATGCACAAATCTAAAAGTCACCTATCAAAACACTGCTTTCATCAGAAAACTATTACTGAGCATGGTGCCATGTACAGTGAAAAATACCCAGTCAGAGTAAGTAAAATGTAGACATGAAATAACATAAGGTTAGTATTAAGGTTATTTCTGTTTTCCAGTTAAGTCCCCAAGGGATTGTGTAATGCTGGTGAAAGTTATCCACAGCTCTTAATAGCTGATTATAGGAATGAAATCAGTGGCAGTGCTGCTAATAAGCTGTGGACCAAATTCTTTATATGTATCACAGAAAACACTTTGATTCGTACTCATCTGTTGCTCGATGCCGTGCAACTACCAGATACTTTTAAGAAAAACCCAGAAGCTTAAGAAAAAACAAAAAAATCCTTGCAGGACTGAAGTAGTAAGATCTGAGCAGAGTCATGCAAGTTAAACACAGAAGACTGCAGGTGGAGGAAAATACCAAATCCCCACCTCTAACAGGCCTCGAGAAACCTATTTACACTTTGTCAGAACAGCAGTGCTGAAGCAGTGAGAGCACTTGTATTTACAAATACAAATTTCTCACTGGTGCCAAGCGTCTGAGCTACCATAACTTAAAATCAAATGGAAATAAGATAAAAGTGATCTTATGACACACACTTCCTTAACGTGGCTAAAATCAGAATGTTTTTTGATTTTTTCTTTAGGAAGCTGACTCTGAAGTTCTTGCTGCAGAACTTCAACATTTTGAGCGTGGAATGAATTCCAGCCCTTTCCTTGCATACAGATATTTATTCATAATATGCCTTAGAGAAGCAGATGGACATGATTTAAGATACCAAACCTCCAATTCTAGGATCTCACAGCTGTCAGAGAAGCTTGCACCTTCTCCAGATTACCTTTCACTTCTCTACACACTGATCAACCCCCAACATCAAATACACCTGCACCGACCAGACTTGGAAGTTCACCAGAAAAACATGTCTGGTATCCTCCTGGCCACTGCACAGCTCTCCAGCATCCCTGACAGGCTACCAGATACTGCCTCATACAGCCTTTTACATCATTGCCGGAGCACTGCAAGGAAAAAAACGAGGCAAGAAGTATTCTAAATACAAGAGAGACAAGAAGCTCCCAAGCCCCACTCCACCTAGGAATAGGCATATTCTTTAGTATCAGAGGTGCTTTCCAGAACCACTTACGTGCTTGGGAGGATAGAATGAGAAAGACTTTTGGCATCCACTCTCACTCATGTAGAATGACAGAGAGGTAAACCAAAAACAGAAAGTATGATGGTTTCTTGTGCTCCTCTGTATCCACACTTCCTCCAGTCTCCAGTACACCTGTGGTTCAGATGTATTTCAGGACTTCTTCCTCAAGTTCAGATGGGACACAAAAAACACATTAGAGAACACCAACACAAAAGGATGCAGCTCACCTTACGCAATCTTCTCCGGAGCCTACCAGCTACAAACAGAAACATCACATACAAACTTCCTCCCACCAGGTAAAAATCCTACCTAAGCCCTCAAATAAGAGATTCCTCCTACCTGGTGTAAGTTGCAGAAGTTAGCTATGGTTGTTTTTTTCAGGAGTTTTCAAAGACAAAAATGTAAGGAGATGCTTAGATACGGTGAAAGGGCAAGACAGAGTGAAAAACGCAGAAGGAGCTAAGGCAGGCACAAACATTAGAAAAACTGTCAGGTATCAAAGTCTAAGCACTGGTGCTCTTTCATAAAGGACAGAAGCTCACCAAACATTTGTTTCTAACAAAAATGCAACATTTTAATATTGAACATCCTAAAAAACCCATTAAAATACAAACTTTAACCATTGCTTTGAAGAGGATATTCTGCTTCTATGCAAAATGAAATAAAACATCCAAGAAACTATAAACAGCACCCGAGTTGCCTTAGAATGTCAGCAACTCCTACTGGAGCTCTTAAGTCTAGAGCCACGTGACTCTGATATACTCAACCAATGCATAAACAAAAGCTAAACATTTCAATACAAGTTCACATTGAAGGAAGGCCCTTTCAGGCCTCCCAACTTGGCTTACATGAATATCCTACTCAGTTAAGACTAACATAAAATCCTACATAGTAAGAACCAGTGTGTGATTTTCACAGTCTCTATTCACACACAGAGAAAAAGTCACACCTGATCTCAGAGATTTATCTTTGGATTTATCTCTGCACTGTCTCCAACAAGACGTCTTGTTAAGGGAAGTACTGCTTCCCATTCTTAAAAATCTAAATTGTATTTTATTAATTACTAACTGTGCAACCTTTGAACAAGACAAAAAAAACAAAGCAAAACAAACAACCTACAAACACAATGTCAGTTCAAGAGAAAGTCTGTTTGACATACACGCAAACCCCAAAGTTTCTTTATCCCAGCAGCTCTCCAAAGGTGAATCATAGTTAGGGTTGTACTTCTCAAGCTCTAAGGCTTTGACACTGCTACTAGCCTGTGTCACTCACAGACACAAGGAGGTAGAAAGGACTAACTTCTTAAAATTCTGCATTTATTAGCCTTAAAAAGCTCCACATCAAAGTCCTGCAGGAACAGGAAAAAAAAAAATTCCCCCCCACAGACTTCACAAGATAGTGCACCTGAGCTTCTCAGTGTTCCTCCTCAAGTAAAAATTATTTACTCCAGTCCTACCCCCAATGAATATGTAACAAAATGCAACAATCAACAACATGTAATAACCCAAATATGATACAACAGAACACCTGAAAACAGACTCAAGTTTGTTCCCCTTTGAACAAAAGAACAAGAGTCATGCAAAGCAATTTGGCTTTTCGTCACAAACTCCTAGGAAGCAAAGCAGTCCTGAATGGTGGTATTTTGTGGGGGGTTGGTTTTTAGTTTCTTTGTTTTGTTTTGGGGGGGCGGGGCAGAAATTGTTTGCTTGTTTTAAACAAAAAACAGAAACTATTTTTTATATTTTCAGTATTGATGCTGGCCTAAGACTGAACTAAGAACACCTAATTTAAAGCCTTCCTGAATGAAGGAAGCTTTTGCAAATAGATGCTGGGAACAGAGGTGCAGTTAAATGAAACACCTTTACACAAGCATGTTGCCTAACTATATGAATCAGACTTAACAGTACTTGCTTAAAGCATCCCTGATGATTCTATCATTAGGTTCAGCTCATTAGGAGAGGTCCAACTGCCCAAGTACAGATGAAAGACATATCAGGTAGAAAAATACGCTTAAGTTTTATACATTATCTTATATGGATGTTGCATCTTATACCTGGATGTTGTACTTAACCACGTCCCAATGATAAAGACCTCTTGAGTTGCCTTCACAAAATACACTTCTGGCCAAAACGACTGCATGTTGCAACAAACAAATGGACAGTGGATTCTATCAAACAGCTATTTGCAGATGCATCTGAAGCATGTATCACTTCAGGCCTGAGTTTGTGGTCAGCATCTTCAGAGGTACTACAATTTCAACCTTACAACACAGAGATCACATGTTTGAGTGAGAAAACAGTACGAAACAGCAGTCACATTTGTTTACATTGGATACATTCACAGCATAAAGCTGATCACGTTGTAGAAGTTGCAGGAGATGAGGAGCTGAGTGGTAGGCAGAATTCCAGGAGCAGGTCACTGGGGTGAGAGATGGGCACATTCACAGAGGAGACTGCTGGCATTAAGAAGGGAAAGA
>NW_010416826.1:316-5289 GCF_000710305.1 Buceros rhinoceros silvestris | reverse complement strand
GAATAAAGAGGGAAAAAAGAAAGAGATGCTGCCGCAGCTGCCTGCCGTTCTAGTAGAAGTCCTATTATACAGACCCTCGTACTAATAATATCAGTGCTTGGCAGACTTTATTCAGTCGTTCGTTAATTTCTTGCAGGACCTGCAGCTGACTTTGGTGATTCTGAAGAAGCATATCCATATTTTCCCTCATTTTCTTCACTGTACAAAGAGAAGAAAATGTTAATGCTTGCTATGTAAAAATACTTCACATGGTAATTTAGAAGGCTTTTTATACTTACAGTCTTCAAGAGTAAGATTCAAGCAATCCCTCTCACATTTCTCTGCACCACACCTTTGGTCTTCTGTATGATGCAAACATGTAAATTCAGAATGGTTTGCAGCTAAAAGGAAGACAGTGTAAGTCAAGACCCCACTTTATCACCAATTGCTAGGTCAGCACTTTAAATATGCTTTCACACAAGGAAAAGGCAGCTCAGTAACCACTTCCCCTCACCCACAATTTAAACTTAAAACTTAGATAAGTCACATGTTGGCCCATGCTAAACCAAAACAGAAGAAAGACTAAGCACATATAGCCCCTTGAAATGAATCAGACCAGGGCGTTATTAGAATCAAGATACCTTCCCCTTGCTTCTTTGCGGGGTGGGAGGGAAGGCAAGGTTGGGGAGGAAGCAAAGCTGAAGCAAGGGAGCTGTTAAGGAATAGGACAGCTGAGATTTTGTAAAAATGTACTTAAGTTAAATATGTACACCTCTTCTTTGAAATCGTATGAGAGACAGAAATCAAGTTTCATTTCTAAACCACACACTGCAAGGCCAACGTGGCATACAGTTCAGTATAAAAGCTGTTTCATTATCGAGCTTCAATTACAATGATGCAGTAGTAACTCCAGAATAAGTCTGCACGCTTTTGTTTTGAAGCGGGTATAGTAGTAATAGGCTGATCTAATATTAAGTATTGGCCACCTGCCAGGACAAAAATGAGATTTTTTTTTCTTATGAATTAGGTACTCTTAAATCTAAGAAACTATTAAAAACCCTCAAGGAAAAAAAAAATGCATTAGAACTGCAAAGTCCCATCTTTAGGGCTCATTAGCAGAGTTACTAGGTCCCCTCTCTGTATCTAGGGACTGAGTGGTCTCAAACCCTACCTTCAGAATTCAGTTTTACCATTGCATTGTAACTTCATTATAACTATTATTATTTCCATTGTTAAGCTGAAAAGCTCTCTTGCTCAGAATTTTTTTTTCAGGAGGAAAAACAATTAAAAGAACAGAAAAATAATCGCACGCAAAACACCTTCTTCAGATATGGCATCGTGTCTTAATTCCCCTGCTGCTACATGATCTGGTCACCAAGACTCCAACACCCAGAACAATTCTGTGGGTGGCTAAACAAGACTTGAGATTAAAAATTAAAACATTTTTGACCAAGTATAAAAGGATTGCCCAAGTAAAGGTACAACAACAGAAAAAAAACCCAAATGACAGGTTTTATCCCAGAGTTTCTGGCCATTACAGGAACATGGAATATTGCAAAATTCAGAGAACTCCCTTCTTTAAACAATCAGCTTGCCAGACAGCTTATGCTATGCTACAAGTATTACGGTGGAATGGCCACCAAAGACCTTCCACTGTGGAAAACAAAAAGCTGCTCATTTAATATCCACATATAACCAAAATTAGCTGCTAGGGACTACCAAAGCCCTGATTCACAGTCTAAATCCCTTCCACTTTCCTCAGCTTAGTATTTTGTTGATTAAGCACTTCTGAAGATCTAGGGCTAGACATCAGGCAACACTATGAAGCAGGAGTTAGGGGGATCTGATAGCTTTGCAGAGTTTAAGGTGCCAGGCAGCCTTCATGGCAAAGCCTGTATCTTGGCTTGGTCATTTTCAAGACACTTCTTCAAATGACAGAGACAAACATATTATGGAAAGGAAGGAAACAGACATAGGAAGGGAAACAAACAAACAAACATACCACCACTCATATCCACAGCAAGAAGGGGGAAGTGTTTAGGAACAAGTGGAGACTCCAGCATCTGACACAACCCCTGTGAGTCTGTACAGCTTGAAATAACAGACTTTAATTCAGTTACCTGCTGTTTGCTCACTGTCTCTCTCCCTCAAATGAATCTGTTGATGTTTGACGAAGTCTGAGTGCAGGCAGAAGCTAGCCCCACACTCATTACACCTACAGGGCTCCTCATCCATATTGACACTGTCATGCTGGGAGAGAGCTGCACTTCCACTGAAGCTTTTCCTGGACATGGTGCGGGAAAAGGCTTTCTTTTTCACATGAGTTTTGCAGTGAGCGGTAAGGTCTGACATACAGCTAAAGGTTTCATCACATTTCTTGCACTTGTAGTGCTTCTTCCTCCTATGAATTCTCCGGTGCGTTGCCAGGCTGGCCTTCCTGCTAAAGCTCTTCCCACATTCTGCACAATCAAACATTTCTTCTCTTGTGTGGGATTGCCAATGGTTCAGGAATGTGGTGCGCGTCTTAAAGTCCTTCCTGCATTCTGTACACTTGTAAGATTTCTCTTCTGTGTGCAGTTTCTGGTCATCAGCGATGAGGGCGAGTTTCTTGCAGCCTCTTTTTTGGTGAGGGAGATTATTAAAGGCTTCCTCCCCGTTTGGACTGTGGGCTTCCGGTAGCTGAGACAGTCCATCTCGCTCAAGGTCACTGGGGATGCCTCTGTCTTCCTCAATGTCAGTCAAAATGCAGTCCCCTGATAGAATAAGAGAACAATCTGGCACTCCTTCTTCCCTATGACAGATAAGCTGCTCATTGTAAAGTAACAGTATTTCTTAATGCCTAGCACAAACTTGCACCAGGTTCCCCATTTCCAAAGGGGAAGGGAAATGATAAAGATCAAGATAAGAGGATGAGGAAAATAAAAAGTGGCACAGGGAAGAAGAGAGACCTTAAGAAATCTGACTCTATTCTTCCTTCCTCTTCCCATTTCCCTGTTCTTCCTCCCCTCAGATCATAGCAAGGGAAGACTGCCAAAATGACAGTAGGATAAGGAACATGCTGAAACATCTTACTCATCACAAATACCTGCTTCTAGCTATTTTGTTCCTGCAGACTGTGCTCAAAAGCCTTCCAGCCTGCCAGATTAGTACTAAAACTCTGTTTTAAAGATATGCATTTGGGTGGGGATGGTTCAACACATGTAAAAAGTCCCCTTAACTTTCACTAGGTAAAATCAACAGAAAGGTTTAGGTTGTTTCTCACTCATATTAGTTAATATTTACTGAAAGTTTTTAAAATGCTTATTTTACAGGTCAACACATCAGGTTTTTTCCTTAATTATCAAAACATTTATTTATAGCAATACTGTATATTTATGCATCACAAGTCAGAGGAGCTCACTTTTTATTGATAAAAATATTAACATTGCCAATTAACTATCTCTTTCATTTTTAGATCTAGCATGATACCCACTTCCCTTGTAGTAACAAGCTAAATAAATTGCATTCCAAGGAATCTCACAAGAAACATTCAAATATATCCCCTTCTTTCCTAAAGAATGCAATTTGTGTGTTTCACAAATGAGTATGTATGATCATGCACCCAACAGGCTTTGGATATCTTACTCTGTTGACTAAGTATTGTATTTACATCAGTTCAGCATTAACAGAACTACAAGGATCATCTCACACACACTTATCTAAGCTTGATTTTTGAAAGCATCTTAAGATGTTTACTATCAAGTCAAAAGATGAATTAGCCATTAGCATCTCTGATCTAGCATTAAAATATTCAGTTACTCACACTACATATACTTCCACTCAACACATCAAGTTTGATTATTCCACTTACAAAAAAAAACCCCATGGTTTCTACTTTCAAGGTAGAAGTCTGCAGTTCAATTGCAGTCCTACCTCTATGACACCAAGAAATAAAATTCTTCAGTAACGCGCCCTTAGAGTGACACAATACTCTCTATTTACATGGCCACAACTACCAGGATCAAAATATGAGCAATAAAAAAACCCCCAAAAACCCAAACCTCTTACTGAGAGAGGGGGAGCTCATCTCTTACATCAAGGAATTACACTTGAGGGGTAGGTAGTATACCAGAGGAAGAAGACACCTCTCACAGAACTGTCATTCCCTCACTCCACAATTAGGCAGCTGATTATTCCCAGAAGCCCTTGCAGAGAATCCAGGTCCCTGCATATGAAATGGGAATCCAACAATGCCCCATCCACAGCTAGTGCCGGGGAGTCATGAATTTCAGATGCAGCTGTGCAACTCCCTCAGACCTTCCTCACCAGTGAAAAACCCTGAGAAAGAGAAGGGTGTTGGCTTTCCTTCACTCCAAAAGAACTGCATGGTCTTATTTTAAACCAGCTGCTAGAAACCCACAGCATAAAGAAACACAAAATACCACCGACTGCCTTGCCCCAGCCTACCATGCCATACTACACCAGTGACCCAGGCCAGCGCAAAGCAACACAATGCCCCCAGCACCACGTGGTGGGGCTTCGAGCTTCCCCCTCGGATTTAACTAGCAAAGTTTACATCTCACCTACACATCCTGCAAAATCCCTCTTCCTAGGCTTCCAGAGGAGGGACGATACGGACGCTTTTACTGGCTTCATCTAGAAGAGAGGAGGAGAGGAGAATAAGAGCTGGAGTGTGAAACTTTCCTCCCTCCGACGGGAGGAGAATAGCGGAGGCAGACACAGGTGCATTGTGGCTGTGCCCACAGCTGCCTAAAAGGGGGCAAGCCTGCACATGCTATTGAACATCACCCTTAAATAAAGACATGAAGCTGCTCAAAGGACCTTAAGTTTGGTGACTTGCAAGCTAGAGAGCTTAATCAAGACACCAGTGTGATAAAAAGTGATGTTATCTAACCTTACTTGCCCTTGTAACAGCACCAAGCCCTGTCCGAGGACTACGACTCCTAGGAGAGGGCCCCACGCTTCTCTCAGCCCAACAGCTCGTGGTTCTTCCC
>NW_010416826.1:0-234 GCF_000710305.1 Buceros rhinoceros silvestris | reverse complement strand
ACCCCTCCCCCGGCCCCAGGCCTGCTTTGGGGCCGCCGGTTGAGCCCAGCCAGCCCCGTAGCTTCCCTTCCGCAGGCTCTCGGGCCGGCTGCTGCGCCAGGGCTTCGGGCTTTGCTCCTCCCCGGGCCTTTTGCTGGCTTTCCGTGGTGACGGGAAGCCACCAACTGGCGCCAGGGAAGCGGCGCGGCGCGGCGCGTCCCACCCTACCCCTGCCCCGTCCTGCTTGGAACCGAA
>NW_010416825.1:0-1119 GCF_000710305.1 Buceros rhinoceros silvestris | reverse complement strand
TTTCCTCCTCTGTTGTGCCCAATTATACCAAATATACCAATGATCAGTATCTTGACTTCCAGAATCCTCCAAAATTGTCCCCAAAAGTTTTAACTTATGGCGTTGAATGTTCCTTTGGGAGGCCACTCCTCCATTGGTCCTCCTCCTCTGTTTCTTGTCAGGAATGGCCATTCCTCCTGGCACAATGTGATCAATCTCCTTTGCTGCCATGTCTGTGCCAGGGTTATTCTTTTTCCAATTCTCTAAAACCTCAGCAAGGGGCATCCCCCTTTCCTTGCTGGGTGCTCTCCCCATCTTAATCCTCTTTCTCTATTTCTTTTCCTTGCAAGTTTAAACACAAGAGTTTCTCAGGATAAATTTATCTGGAATCACCCGTGCCCAAGTCTCGTAGGTGAACTCACCTGATTATTTACTTCTGCTGGCAATTCCAGCATTGGTAACGGGTCTGTCCAGAGAGATACTCAGTCCTTTTTCCCTTGTGTCCTAGAGTCCCACCAGAGTCACCAGAACTGTTAAAGAATTTACTCACTCTGTGGGTGACTCTAGGTTTGCTTTATTCAACAACTCAGAGCTGGGCCATTACCTCAGTGACTGGCAAAATATACGACACACATCTTCAGGATATAGAGTTTTCTTCTAACATCGTCACTAGGTAAAGTCATTGGTGTTTTTCCACAGATTCTGAGCTCTTTGTTATTCATTGGTCACAAAAGTCCATTCAGTTTCGTTGTCTCCGCAATTTCTCATTTTCTTCATTTCATCTCCTCCTTGAAGTTTGCCCCGTTTGTCTATTCTGCTGCTTCGTCTCTACCTCCGTCTACTCCAAACGAGCAGATGACCTTTCAGATTGTCTATTCTCAGTTCATCCATGATCTCACCTTTAGCATTAGCTCACCTTTCTGCTGATTCAGCTTGATGGGGTTTTCAGCCAGCCTTGGTAAGGACTGTGCATGGACAAATGAGCAGCTTTGTTCCATATACACCTGTATCAATAACTAAAACAATATTCTATTCTCTAATGTCACAATAGTAAAAGTTTTCAGCTTTGGGTTAATTCTTTGCATTTGGTCAGGACGTGCACTGTGGCTGTGAACGCTGTCAGGTGAACGGGGTGCTCTT
>NW_010416824.1:6767-12427 GCF_000710305.1 Buceros rhinoceros silvestris | reverse complement strand
TATATATATATATATATATATATAGCCATGAAAACAACTTGGACTGATGAAGATGGGAGAATAACAATCCTTAGAAAGTTAGAATGAAGGAGACCGATTTGTAAATTCAGCTGAGGATGACTCTTTCTGTAAAAGATACCTCTAAATGTGTAGTCTGATAAACCAATCAACTTTAGGCTAAATTAATAAATTATTTGAACAAACTGAATTGACATAACTGAAGTTATGCTATGTTAGTCGTCCAAGTTGTCCCGTTATGTGTGTGCTATGTGAAGTGTAATGGATGGAGAGGAGGAGGAGAAAGTGAGAGGAAGATGAAGAGAGATGAGAGAATGAAAGCAAGGGGGATGAATGTGCAAAGGGAAGAGTTCTGTGCTGTTCTTACAGGGTTCTCTCTTCCCTCTTTCCTCATTTCCAGATGTCATAGTGATTTATGTGGGATCAAAATCTGGCCTTAGGTTTGTGAACCAAATGCTTTTGATTTCTGTGGATTTCTGTGGACTTTGTTTACAACAGAGCTGACTGTGGTTTATCTTTGACTGATTATTTTTTAAACTTAAATTAATTAATGAAATCCCACTGCATAGCAAAAGCTAATGGTAGGTCTTGGAAGATGGTGGGAGAAAAAACACTTTTAGAAGCAGGAGTTCACTCCAGAAGCAATGTGAATGTTAAAGGTGTTCCTGTACAGCAAGGCTGAGAAACATTTATAAATTGTATAAATGTTGAGTGTATCTAAAATCCAAAAATAATACCTCTGAGCCCTCTGGGTTTGCGTTAGATATGTTGAGTCAGATTGCAGCAGTCTGCAGTGCAGAAAAGGAAACGCAGAGTGGGAGTCAGCCAGGAAAGCTATCACCTCCTTTCAGGGCCCCACAAAAAAAACCCCAAAAACCAAAAACCAAAAGAGAACCAACAACCAAAATCCAAAAATGTATTCAGGCCATTTCCAGTGTGAGCTTCCAGCCCAAGGACTGCCACTCACACTTTGCACTTACTCACCTCTTCCTTGGCACTCTTGGTCTTCGGCGTTGCTAATGTCAACTCTTCAGTTTGAGAAGGCTGTAGTCCTTGCTTTGCAAGGCACAGGCAGGCTGTCATACCACGTACTTCCAGAGGCTTCATTTTTACAGGCTACTGTTCCCGATTAACTCTGCAGTGCAAACGCACTCTATGCAAATCCAGTTTTAGAGGTTAGTTTTTACTCTTCAAAAACTTGCCATGTTATACTGTAACATATGCAAATATACTAATCCTTAATAGTAATATGAATTTTATACTTTAAATATTAGGTTTTATCTGGAAAGCTACAGGCATTTCTATGACTGATGATATTTTTAAGATCTGATTAAAATACAAAGAAGGGAGTGGTTTGGAATTTTTATAAAATGGGGTTTTTTACAGGTTCTCATATATTTGAAACTATTGTCTTAACTGGCCTGCCTGAGAAAGTCATGTTAACAGCTTTCATCTTTAAAATAGCTCTGAATGCATCTAGAACAGCTGTCAACAGAGCAGAAATCTGTGAAATGTGTCAGACAACAGGTCCACATGTAAGTGAGAAGCAAATGTGTTAACTTAGGTAACGTGGAAAATCAAACAACCAGGAAAAAGAAAGAAGGAAAAAAAAAGAAGATAAGGAGAAAAAGAATAGACTAGACTTACTAATTAGAGAAAAATTAGGTTTTCTATGGGAAGCAACACTGCAGGCACTGAAAACATTTTACAGCATCCAGGTTGCATTAATTTTCATGTACAAGGATTTATGCTGATAACTCTAAAAGGTGATACTAATCATTACCACCTTATGAAGAATTATGATGACCACTTTCATCTTCCCTTACTTAAGTTGAGGTTTTTTCATCATATTTTGATGATTATTACTTATATCTCTTATCTGGGAAAAAAAAAAAAAACCTTCTGGTTACTACATAGCTCTACCTCTCAAAAATTAATCTTTTTCATAGCAAAATTCGCCGTGTTTCATCCTGGTATTGGTAAAGAGAATTTGATTGTTACTGCCACACCGTTTTTGGTAAAACACATCTTTCGCTTAAATGTCCAAATTTTTTTTCCCATAACAAAATCCTACCAGTAAATTAAAGGTGCATTTGCATTTTACATGTGTTTCTTTTTTTTTACAAAGTGAAATGGTCAGGATTAAATGTCTCCAAAAAGTGATTTGATAATCTTTAAAACAGTCAGTTGGATGTTTCCAGTTACTTCCTGGTTAATTCACATGTGTATTTTCAATGATTACCCAAAGTAATGTTTCTTTTTATGACAGATGAAAATAATAACATGAATCCAAATCTTAAGCAAGTCTTACAGTAGCATATAAGAAATTTCATCTAACAGAGGACAAAAGCTTCTGTGCATTGAGTCAGAGCTTGTATTGGAAGCAGTTATAAATACTATGAGAAAAGTATTGATTTTATTACTAAAGTTATTAACTTCAAGTAGCTCATATATATAGGAACATTTATTATCCCGTGCCTTACTTTTTATGATATCATTCTAAACACCAATATAATATACTAGTGATTTTCTAGATTAGAAAATGTGGAAGTCATTAAAAGCACATACTTCTGTTATTGGGCTGATTTCCATTAACACTTCTGTGTATGGTAGCACAACAGGAAACTTAAAGTGAAATGCTGCCCTGAATCAGCTAAGAAAGTATTTTTTTTGTTTGACATGTAAACAAAAGCCGAGCACGGTAGCATATGTTCTGAGTATCTCTATATACCAACTCATTGAAATATACATTCATATTGTATTTCACTTGAATGTATAGTTGGCATGAGATTTTAGATTGAAATTTTAGCCTCATAATCTTTATTACATATCAGCTAATGGTGATACTTCTTAATTTCCATACATCTATTAAGAATATGACATTTTTCATTACATCAGATCAGGGCTTAAATTAAAGGTAAATGTTCTCATTTAGCTTATTGATTCTGTTCCAATTTAGGAGATTACCCTATAGCTCTAATTCACCCGGAGAATCTCACTGGGGAGATTTTCAAACGCACAAATAGAAGTCAGACCACTAACTTCCATTGACTGCTGAAAATTGTATTACCACCTTCTCTTTGGATACATGGAACCCCCATTCCCATTGTTCTCTTAATAGGAATGAGCATCCATCTTTCTCAAGGAGGCTTTGAAAATGTTGATTAAAGCAGAGGGGGCCAGATGCTCACAATTTGCTATAGTTCTGCTATGATCAGTGAATTATTTGCACCATTTGGGACACAAACCGTATCATTGCTAAAATGATTATAAGTTGCTTAGTCTCCTGATAACAAAATTCAATATTGAAGAATTAAGTTTTCCCAGATAAAATGGAAGAACAAAAAGTGTTTCAAAAAATATAAATTGATTCATTAACAGCAAAGCAATTGCCTGTTAAAGTTGTCCTTCAGCCGGGATTTGTGAGACATTGACCTTCATTCTTGTTCTTCAGTACAAAAGCCCTGCGGGCGAAATGCCCTCACTCACTTGGATAAAGACAGTGTAATGCCTTCACTACGTTTCAGTCTAGGTTGGAGTAGTGTTGGCAGATGCAGAAAGAGCGCATCCAGACTCGTATACCTGCTTTTACACATTTTGTCATAGATCCTCTTCTCTGCCCATCTGCCTAATGTTTGGCCCCCTCAGAAAAATTAGCTGATTTTGTATTCCAGCGTCACGCAAGCATGTGTGGAAAACAATTTCTTTTCTTCAGTTAACACACTGAATACCAGGAATATCTCCCATCTTCTGTGATAAATTTCATTGGTTTCTACGTACTTGGTAGGCTGGCTCCAGTTTTGAGCTTTTTTGAGCTGAAATGTAGAACATGGCCAGCGTACAAGGTGTATCACATTTTTATCTCATCATCTACTCAAAATCAGCTGCTGAGATAATGTCAGCCTCACTTTGGTTTCTCATCATCAGTTGTTCACTCATGCTGGCGTGGTTCTTAGCCAAACTACCTTTCCTTTGCACCTCTTCCATGCGGTACCTCGTTACTGAGTAGTGGTTGATTAACTGGAGATACAGAAGAGGGAGGTGAGAAACGATAAGCCAAGGGTATACTGGAAAAAAAGAAAGTAGTATACTGAGATGGAAGATGAGTAAGTTAGAGTTAGAAGGGAAGAAAAATTAGCTTTCCATAAAGAGTCATTAGCAAAAAGGGAACTTTTTTTAAAAGCACAATGTCCTGATCCTCTCTGAGTGCTTTCTTGAAACCCACTAACATTATATTTTAAATTTGTGAGAAAAACTAAATATAGAAATGCAAATTAGTCCTGACAGATTAGCCTAGCAATTATTCTTTTGAAAATCAAATTTTAGTTTAGCACAAACCACAGTTGAGCAGTTTATTTTGAGAGCTTAGGAGGATGGCATATTTTTACATTAAACAATATTAATTTTAGTTTACTTGTAGGGTTTTTTGTCTGAACATATCCTTATAATTCTCCTCCATTCAGTAAACACTCCTACATTTGCCTGAATTAATAGGATAAAGACTGCCAATTTGTTAGAACAGATAATGATAAATGACTGGCATACATTAAAGTGTTTGGGACATGTTTCATCTGTAAGTTTTATGTTAAAAGCACCAACATTATCTGATAATATTTTAGTATCAACAGGATCTGGGAAACATTCTTGTGGTAGTCTTGTACACCTTTTAATTTATGCTAACATAAAACACCGGCTATGCCGAAATATCAGTTCACATAGAACTGTGTAGATCTGTTAGTTGTACAGTCACACATAGAACTCCTAAATAATCTTTTTAAAAAATGCTGGTTTAAGGTTAAAACAGTAAGAGATGGAGTGCCTGCAAAGGACTGGTGTGCCATGGTGTAAGGGCCCTGAGAGCTTTTGAGATGTACCCAGGTTTTTTGCTGCTTTAGTTCCAGAGCACTATATGTGTAAGGCTGGTTGACCCAAACCAGTATTGGTTTACTCAAATGTAACTTTAATTATGATTCAATAATATGTATCAAAACTGATCTTTTAATTGTGCCACTCTTCCTCTGTTTAAGTTGTTTGTGAGTTTATTAGCAGAAGCATTTGTACCTAGATGCATGTGCATGCATTTAAACGTCTGTATGTTATCTCTTAATGGATAACATATTTGTTTCCCTCTACCACCGAGAACTTAAAAGGTGCTAGCAAAATGTGTAATATTAATGTGTAATATGGTTGAGAATTTAAATGCTCAAAAGTGAGGAAATTAAGAAACAAGCAAAACGTGCCCTCATAGAAGAGACAACTTTATGACATAGTTATACTAGACCATGAAGTCTTTAGGGGAGAAGTGATGTCAATTTATATAATTACACAGTGCTGACTGCACTGTTAACGTTCAGTAAGTAAAGAGTATGTTAGTAGAATAGAAAATGTTACATATTTTTAAAAATTGTATGCATTTGGATGATTAAAGAAAAAAAAAGGTAAGGCATGTTTTGTGCTCTCCATAGGCTACAGAAAGTCTCAGGATCTTTTGTTTGGTTATATTTAATGGTTCTATATTACAAGCAAAGAAAAAAAAAAAACCCTACCAAGCTGATCTGGGAACTTAAACATTTCCTCAAGCTTGCAGATGTGAAATGGTATGTAGGTCTCCCCACCACCACACCACCCCCCACCCCCTCCAC
>NW_010416824.1:0-6690 GCF_000710305.1 Buceros rhinoceros silvestris | reverse complement strand
CCACCCCCCCGCCACTGAGTTATGTGTATGTGTCCTCCACTTCACAAAATTGCAGTGTTTTCATGGTGAACATTGCTGTCTCTGAGCTGATCTCCTCAGTTGTTAGAGTCATAGGGGCTGTAAAATAAAGCTTGGCTGATTTTTAGCTTTAATAAGTTCTGTAACTGTTGTCCTGTCATGGCTTAAAGTCACTGTGTGGCTGTCTCACAGAAGCTGTCTGACAGTCACCGGATTTAGTCTTTCTTCTAAAATGGGAGACTGCATCAAAAGCAATGTAAGAACTGTATGTAACAGCAGTGTAACTACAGCCTCTACATTAATGCAGAAATAGAGACCTGCTTTGTTTTGCAACCTTGATAAAGATGCCTTAAAATCAGGGGCCCTAAAGGGCATTGCATTACCCTCCACGATAAGACAGGGAGTGAGTAATAGATGCCCTTACTGAGTTAACCCAGTGCTAGTGTGGCTTTCAGCAGAGGATGACTCAGGAGCCTGTGCTATGATGGCCAGGCTCTTCCTTGGCAGTCTTTCTCTTTCAGCTCTAATCAGTTTCCAACACAAACTGTGGTGGGTTCTTCAGAAGAGGAAACAGAGAGGTCCCTGTGTAAGGAAGCAGCTTTGGCTTTGAGGATAGTGGAGAAGGACTTCTGTGCGCAAGAGGGCTGACCTCATGGCCTTGCAGGCTTCTAGTGAGAGAAGCTGTAGCTTTCATCATGTCTCAGTGAATGAAGCATCACTGTGCAGAAGTAAGAAAGTTGTTTCAAACCCTTCTTGCAAGGCCGTGCCATGATGCTGCAGAGAGCTCAGCTACCCTTTGAAAGGAAGTAAAGGTGAAGTCTCTAATGAAGGGAGAGAGAACTTTAGAAAAAGTTCTGCTCTTTATGGATAAAAAGCTCTGTGGAAGATATCTGATCCAATAAAGGAACCATGCAGTAAATTCCTAGTGACCTTTATCTATGACATAGTAAAACAAATATTAAAAGACTAGAGCATAATGAAAGCTGACGAGAAAAGAAATTAAATATGTCTGAAGATTTTAGAGAATTACGTATATTAAAGCTAGATAGAACTAGCGTAACACACAAATTCATTCTGTAATTTTATCTTCAAGTCCTTGACTTCTGACTGAACTGCATAATATAAGTCAGAATGACATCCAGTACTTGGTATAATATTGTCAGCTGGTCCTCTGCATCTCTGAAAAGTTATCCACGTGGCTAATTCCAGAATTAATTACATTGCTTCTGAGTAAGCTTTCAAATTGCTAAGCAACTCACATGAGCAGAAGTTATATAGCAGAAATCAAAACTAGTTAAATGAGCTATAAACCACTGAATCACATCGGAACAGGCCACCTCTTATTTGGCTTCACACCTCTGAATGCTTAATCACTTTGGTTTTACATGCTGTTACTCCAGTGGGAAAAGCAGTGGACTGGCATTGATTCTATGGCAGTAATTGGCTGCTATCCTGCTAACCAGCAACACTGTGCATGAGGCACTCTGTTAGACAAGATGATATAAAAGCTTTTTTGGTGATTTTGGAGTTTTCCATAACTACTTTTTAGTATGAATGAAACAAAAAATCATCACGAGATGCATCCCTTCACACCCATCGGGATATGGGATAGCTTTTCTGAAGGCAACAGCTCTTTCTTCTTTGACAGGATAAATGGATGCAGCCTGTGCAAGTATGTCCACGCATGTTTTGTGTCTGTAAAGATACCCTTCCATTAGTCTTGTAAGATAAAAAGCTGACTGGCCTACAGTTCTGAAACTGTATTATTAACTCTGAGTAGGATTGTGTATTAGACAGAACAACTGTGTGGCTTGAGAGCTCAGCAGACATCTGCTGAAATACCAATCTGATGCACCAGTTTACTTTTGCACAGGACAAGGCTCAATGAGGTTTAGATCTCGGGGAAAATAAAGGATAACAAGCATTAACTACAAGGCAGGGCTTTCTTCTTTGAGGCAGCTCAAGTTTTTGGGTCAGATTCGTTTTTCTTGGTCTGAAATTTCACACTTTACTTTCTTTTTTTTTTTCTTGAATATCTTCTGCCCTTCCAACAGTACCCTGCCAACTGCAAGATCACAAAGCCTTTTGGTGCTCAGAAGTGCAGCTGTCATTTGAAAAGACTTTCTGTGCATTCATAGTAAACTGTTCCATTCCACATTGCTGCTAATGTGCTCCTAAAGGACCACCTTGTATTAACCAAGGGTTTCTCCTTTGCCGTAGTTTGGTGCAGTGAGCAATTTGGTACATTCAGGTGTCTTACATAACCAGCAACATGATGAGTCATCTTCAGAGAGTGAGTATTGTCACACTTCTGTGGGATGAGTTCAGATGATGAAGCCTGTGTTGTTAGAATGTACTTTAAAAAAAAAGACAATCTGAAATCCCTAACCATTTCTTTTAAACCTGGATGTTACCATAGATGTGATTTTTGCTCTGGGGTGAAGGCCCAATGGCAGGTAAAGAAGTCATGCTTCTTTGATCTTCAGCCAATAAATGTGACTCCTGTAGAATAAAATGGCCACAAAGAAACCAAACCTCTTCTTCAGAAAATTCCACTGAGATGAGAACGTGGTGGCTCTCTCCCTGCCCAGACACAATGCTGGGTCTGTATGCAGAAACAACCCCCTCCTGGTCATCTGCACAGGGGGAACACAGCCGTGCAGGGACCGCTACAATCAGAGCAAAACCAAAGACTGCTTGTAATGGGTAGTATGTGGGAGGTTAGATGAGTATTTTTTTATGCCCTGTGCTGTAAATACACTTTCCTTTCTGTACTGAATGTAGTTAGCCCAAATTAAGAGCACATCTCCCCTCCTAATTTCTCCATCTGGTCCACATGAAGAAACAGGGTGTTCCTTTTAAAGGACTTTTGGATAATTACTTTAATAGTCATGGAAAAGTTTCTGGTCTAATATCTCTGTGGTCATCTAAGGTCTTCCAGCTCTAGGTGAAAAATTGCTCCTGGCCTCTATTGGAAAGTTAGCACCACTGACATGAGAATATCTAGAAACAAATGGCCTCACATGGGCATGCTCCTACCTTAACTGGTCACTGCAGAGTATTTAAATAGCGCTAATCATTTTGAGCTTGAATTTCATAAAGAGCAGTGGCTATGAACATTACAAATTAATAGATGCATTATTAAGATTAAAATAATATACTTTGTCTCTTCTTTCTTTGTAATTGAAATTGTATCTAGAAATTTATTCTGGTACTTTATTCAAAAAACACTTAGATCTGCCTCTCGATTATAGCCATAGAATCCATGCAATGCGTGAGGCAGAAGATCAGCTTGTAGAATGCTAATTCATTGCAGTTCTATTAGGAAAACAAGTTTTACTGTTGTATGAGTAACAATTGTAAGTATTCCTGAGGCTGCTGCTTATGATGCAGAAGTACTAGATATTTTGCAGTTTCTTTCATTGAATATAAATGTAGACTTCATCGAGATTAAACCTTCCATCACCATGAGTGACAAACAATCTGATCTTATTGTAGTGATTTTCATCTCTGAGGATGAAGCTTTCCTGGGCGTCCACTTGTCCTGTGGAATGATTCCGTAACTGTGGTGGAAACATTAGCAGATAATCTTTGTTACAGTTTTTCCTTGAGACTGTTTCAATCGCCATGGGGAAGTCTGTGATCTAGCTCCTTGGTACTGATAGATACAGGGTTAAACAGTGTCCGGCAATACTGCTGTTACTGCTGCAAGCGCTGGAGTCTGCTTGCTCTGGGTACTGGCTGCCCAGAGGCTGTTGGGCTGCAGGATGAAGGTTTGCTGGGTAACAGATTATATACTTAAATTCTCAGAGCTTCTCTTACTGCCTGCGAACTGTTTCATTTATGCAGCGTCTGCTGACAGAAACCTGGGTGGGAGGTGGTATTGTTTGTGTTATTTTCCCTAGAAATAGAAGATATGTATGCTGAATAAGAGACTGTTATTGAACAGCTTAAAAAAAACAACCAAAAAAAATCTTTTAAGCCTTTCTTTCTCATCCTAGATACATTATTTTTCCTCCCTTCCATTGTGGGTAGGGGAGGAACCTTTACAAACTGTGGTTTTGCACCCACTGATAAATGTAATGAGTTTTGAGTGTCAACGTTAAAATGTTCTGTGTCATCAGCTCTGTGAAACTGCAGTGAAACATGCAAGTGAAGGAGAAAAAACCTCCTCCGGTTTCAGCCTGGCAGTGTCCCCTGCTAGGGTGCTGTGGGGAATGTTGATAAACATTGGGAAGGGCTGAGAGGTGGCAGAGGCAGGTGAGGAGCTGGTGGCTTCTGAGGGACCACAGAAAACTGCCAGTGCATCTCTTCCAGCGTCTGAGTGCCAGAGCCTCCTGGCTAGAGGAAGCCTTTACTGTTTTCACATTCCTTGGATAAAACAAACAAGCGATGCAATGGAAAATTTTAATAAACATTTCTAGTAGTAATAATATTTTACATCTCCCTCTGCCTCTGCTGAGTAAGTTCTGTTAGCTCCAATTATTTATTCCTAAGGAAAGACTTCTAATTCGTCTTTATCAGCACTCCGGGTAGAGGTGATTTGGCTTTTTTTTTACCTGGCATGGCTGTGCTGTCACTGCTGCTGCTGCTTGGGCTAGTAGACATAACTGCTGCTGTGGACGTCGCATCTAGAATAAAAGCGGGGTCAAGGTGGAGAGGGGAAAAGAATCGTGAGTAACCTGGGCTTTTCCTTCTCTTCTTCTCATCTCTCTATTTGAAGAAATGTGTCAGGACTAATTTCACTGCGCAATTCTTCCTCTCCGGGAGGTTATTCTTTAATAATAACCTTAAAGCCATATAATTTTAGGTATTTAAATATGCATGCAAAAAACATGGGCCACACCTTCTGTATGCTCTACACATCTGCAGTACAGTCCTGTATTTCACTGCAAGCTTTCTGAACTGCCTGGGCTGATTAACTCCTCTGTTTCCAGAGAGTTGTGAGACTTCCAGGCTACAGTCATCTGTAACTTTTCTATTTAGAGCTTTAACATTTCACATGCTATTTAAAATGTTTGCATTGAAAAAGGTAGCAAATTTTACAAGTCTACTGTCTGCGTGAAAGAACCTTGTAACCACAGTGATTATATGGGGTAACTTACAGATATAAATGGGTATCTGCAGTTCAAAATCTACAGATGTAGAAAGGGGGATTTAACGCAGCATTGCACCCCGTGCAGGGTTTATCAATGCTGCGCTAAAAAGGAGAAAAGAACATTACTATTAGAAAAGGAAAGTAGATGAGTCATAATATTTGGGAGTGAGACTTCCTCCTGCATGCAGAACCGAGTGACTGAAACAGCCAGATGATTATTTTCTTTTAAAGGGCAACTCAGTTCTTGCTGACATTATTCCTGCCCAGCTATTTGTAAATAAGCATGCCTGTGATGGGCAACATGCTATTATCATTATGTCTGTGAAATTTAGCCATGTTTTTCTTCAGAAATACCTACATTACAAAAAGGGGAAGGAATATAAAAAATGAAATGAGGATTTTCCATTTAATTCAACTAAATGTCATGTGGTAGCCTAGAAAATAGATACACCGCAAGTCCCTAATTTAACCAGAACTTGAAGGGGTGGCTGTTGGTGTCCTTGGGATGGGTATTAATCCTGACTGTCATGTTATCTGGAAGCCGATCTGCAGCTTGAGTAATATTTGATTTTCCTAAACTATCCCATGCATATCAATAAATCTTCCGCTTCACCCAGTCCCCCAAATCAGCAGCATTAAGGAAAGAGGCAATGGACTGAGTGAAACTGAGAACTGCCTCATTCACTAACAAGTAATTTACATCTAAAAAATGCACTGCCCAAACTAGCAGGCCATTAGTGTGTGCATAAGTGATGCACAAAAATAATATCCCACAGGTTACAAATATTTTAGCTATATTAACTAATTATGACTAAAAGAGCACTTTAATGAATGTGGAAACTGAGGCACAAATCTAATATCTGAAATACGTTGATTGAAATTTTTCCGCGGTATGTTTCTCGCTCATTAAAAATGTCTTCTAGAATATATATCCGCGTATCTCCTCAAGTACTACTTTTTGGGGGTGGGGGGTGGGGAAGGTAGTTCCCAAAGTAAAAATACTGTATTTTCAGGTTTCATTCATTGATTTTCAGGTGTTTGGAATTTTGCAATTCTGAATACTTAGTCTGATGTTTTTTCTATGAAGAACTGAAATAGGTGGATATATAGATATTAATGTCTCATAAAAGCATTAATGAAGTTAATTGGTTGGGGATGACATTTAGCCATGATGACTAAATTACACAAAGATTCAGGTGTTTAAGAGCATCACATCTTTTGGAAATTGTTTTGCAACTCTAATAGATCATTTAATGCCATCTGTAGTTAGCTGTTAGACCTTATGGATTCAAAATGCTTGCTTTCTTCTCTCCGGACTTGGGGCTTTCAATCCAGCACATTAGCAGATTGCTAATAGTTGGTTAAAGGAGAAACAGGGTCATAAATTAGGTTTCGTATTGACATCATGGTACTTCAGTACTTAGATCGGTTGTGGAATGTGTTAAAAGTTATGCATCTGAATCAACTCTCCTTGAACTTAAGAGAAGGTGTTTGGATCAGACTTCGATGTTCCTTTTATTTAAATATTAGCAGCAGTCTCACTAAGTACAAGAAGAGAGATTTTACAGGAATGC
>NW_010416823.1:27707-33427 GCF_000710305.1 Buceros rhinoceros silvestris | reverse complement strand
CTTAGCTGGCGGCTGGCGTCGAACCGTGACAGCAGTTAACAAAAGCACTCCCATCACAGATGCAGTAAACACAGGTACGTTATGCACTGTACTCAGTGTTTCCTAGCTGTAAAGCAGTTCTGTTTACTGTCCACATTATTTACCCAACGGAGCAAACTTTAGAGGCAGGAGAAGTCCGGATCTGCACATAAAATCACTCAGATACATACACTGTCCTCCTTCAAAACAACTTTTCTAGTAAATCACTCCCTAGGCTGTTTCCTAATGTGATATCACAGCTCTTTTAGAGTCAATGGCAAAAATCTATAAAATGCAACTCCACATAAAACATTTCAGTGCAGAGTTGGAGGTTAAAGTGTCAAATTAGACAAACAGGATTTCGTAGACTTCACTTCCAATGATAAGAATGTCGGAATGAGCAGGATAGGGAGGAATTGGAGCATTACAATACTTGGGTTTGTCTTTCTGCAATTACAGGGATGAATTTAGATGAAACCATTCTGCTGCCTGTGGCTTTAATGAGGACCACTTGCCTTGCCTAATCAAAAAAACAAAAGTATATACTTGAGAACAAAAATATCTTGGTTTAATGACACACATAGGCAGAAGTTTAACTTCCTTGCTGTACAGCCTCAGTGCACCTGTGCAACAGCTGGATTTAATCTGTTGAGGATGGTGTTTTAGAAGCCATTGCCGGATTTTAGCCTGGAAACTGAATAGTGCCCCACCCAGCCATGTTCCTGTCCACAAACTACTTCTAACATTTCAGTCAGGGTAGCACAATTGTATTCTGTGGCTTAGAGAAATCCAGGGATGATTTATGTCTTGTTGGGAGTTTAAAGAGGAGAAAAGAAAACAAGCAAATTCAGCTGACAAGAAAACAACCTAACATTTGGTCTAGTGCAGTGAACAGAACAGCTAAACTTACTGATCAATGTCATTGATATTTGTGCTAGATCCATTACAGAACAGATACGTACGAATAGAATTCTGACCAATACCAGCCAAGTTAGTAATATTCAGTTTCACAAGAAATAAGTACTTTCTCCATATCTTTCAACAGTTACATATCTTAACATAGCAACAAACATACAGATTTAGACATAAAGATCAAATACTCTGCCCAAGGGCAGAGCACAAGTAACTATCAGCCAAATGACAGAACGGTAAATAAGCGAGGCTCTGAAGCCTACAGGCTTTCCCAGCAGTGATTTAGGAAACCTATCTTTGGCCACTTCTTTTTTCTCCTCCCCTTCCAATCATGGGTAAAATCTTGATACCACTGACCTAAGTGGAGCCAGGTTTTTAACCATTAGCCTTACCATACAAATACATCTGTTAAACAGATGGTATGAGATCATACCCTGAGCTCATACCTTCTTGGACACAGTATCAAACCCATGTGATCACACCCAAAGCATCTAGAGCAAAGGATCTGGATGTTAAAAGACCACCACCACTGCTTCATCATGAAGATGAACACAGCTCTTTCTGAAACTTGCAGAAGGCAGATTTTTCACAAAAGGACCATAAAAATATTATCTTGCCTGCTCTGTAAGCTCTGAGACTCCACGACGCTATTCCTAAGGCTAAGGATTGGACACACTACTTGACACACTGTCCCTTCTCCTTTTGAAGCCACTCTACTAGCATTGAAGATCACTAGACTGAAAAGTGAAACATGCTGCAATAAAATTAACCCAAAATATTAACATAAAACCCAAACTTCCCTAACATTGTGGTTAAACGGTCAATGTACGGCCATCTGGAAAAGGAATTCCACAAACACTGAGTCTAACCTAGCGACCCTTTCTACCCAGTAAGGTGCTAATGTTGCTTTATGCTCTGAGAGCATCTGAATACTAATTGGCAATGTTCTGCTTTATGAAGGTTTTTTTTTTTTAATCAAGTTTTCTTGACCTTCCCTTTCTATCAGCTACAGACCCATCCTATCTCACTCTCTAGCCCAACAGATATCTGATATAAAGTGAAGCTGCTCCTCAGGAGAGGCTGATGAAAACTTCCCCACAAGCCCTAACATCCTAGTGGTTAGACATCCATCTAGGGATGGGACCCTGACCCTTGTTTGGGGCCTAATTATGTGTGACCTAAAGAGCCACCACAACCGCAGAAATGAAGAATCCTCCTGAGCATGGCGACCGGGATCTAGCTTTGGGAGAAACTCTGCTTTAGATCAGACAGGTCATTCAAGGCTGAATGAAGTGGGAACACTTGCTTTTCATTTTAATGAGCAAGAGGGGGGGAAACTAGCTTTAGCTGACCTGAAGCAAGTGTTTTTTCTAAAAGTTTTGCTGAACTGGAAAATCAACTTTTCACAAAGCCCCTAATCACCACAGGCTTTCATGTTAAATACAGATGGATAAAACCCCCCATTGTATATTACATTTTTTTTCTTTAGAAATGCTATTATTTCTTTCCTTTGTTCCACTTTCCCCCTGGAATTAGCTTTGTTAGCACTAAGCTAGAAGTTTGAGCTTAGACAGTAAGGTGCAAGGTGCACCTCCAAATCCCATAGTGCAGTCAATCTATGGAAATTAGAAAACCTCCTCATTTTAAAGTTTTATCAATGAGTTTCAGTTAATCAATCACAAAAGAAGGATTGCAGCCTGCATACAACTGAGTGCTAAAAGGAAAAGCAAATTACCATAAATGTGCATTGGAAAATATAAAATATGCTAACCCCCAACCTTCTGCCTGAGTAAAACAGCAGAACTCCTAGCTGCCAAGGCTGAGGGGTAAGACGATGAAGTCAAATTCCCGCGGTGTGAGAACGCGCGTACACCAATTGCATCTGGAAACACACAACTTGTGGTATTATTTGGAGGCTGAAGGTTTCACCACAATAGAACATGGGAGAGTCTTTCTGTCAGTGACAAGCCCTTTCACATGTCCTTGCCCTGAAAAGAAAGGAATGCCAACACACCGAGTCTCTTCTGCATCTCCCATCGCCATATAGTTCTTTCCCATGCTCATCTTGGCCAGCTGTCACATTGTCCCAGCTCATTTTTATTTGAACAGCTTGACGGTATTCTGGAGCAGCAAGCCGGCCTGCCAGGCAGTTCCCATCCTAATACACAGCTCTGGCTGGTCTCAGCCATATTTAATCACGCAGATTTACAGGGCAGACAAACAGCTGACTGACACACAGATAATTGGTAGGTGGTAGAGCTCTGCAAGTAAATTCAGACGCTAAATTTCATTTATTTGTATTTTAGTTCTGTTAAGGGCTTCAAAACAAAAATTAGCATTAGTTTTCTAATGTGACTTCCTTAACAACAAGTTCTGCAGAAATTCCATTTGAAGAGATTCCTAAGAATCAATTTCAACACAGCTTTATGCAAATCTCAGTTTTTAAATGGCAGCTCTGATTCCTCTACTCACCTATGCTTTCACGAAACAACTAGAGATTTTGACAGATAGAAGCTCAGGTGCTTAACTCTATTTCACCGTATATACAGCCTCCATATCAATGTGCTATTCATTTGCTCAAATATGTATCTTAACAATACCTCTGAATGTTAAGCAAGTTACTTATTTGCCGTCTGTAAAACAGGAATTGGACACAGAGATGTTAAGGCCTCTCCTTCCCCACCAACCCCACCATAAAAGGCCAAGTCTGAACATGAGCATCTAATGTTCTTGAAGTGAAATTTAGACTCTCAAAATCTGATCACATCCTACAAAAACATTCTGCCTAGGCAAAACTTTCGTAGTAAAAAAATATATTTAAGTACCTATGATTTTTCCACTGTGCTTGCACAGAACTGCAACATTCTCACCAGAAAAGGGAGTCTTTATTCTTACCTCATGCAAAAGCCTGTTTGGGAATTACAAATTAGGAGTCCTCCTTAGACCTAAAATACCTTAAGGAATCTCACCATACCCAAAATACATTTCCTATTCAACACCAAACACAACAGAACTTGTTTTTCAGCATCTAAAGGAAATATATACACATTCGGTTATCCCTCCAAAATGAAACCAGAGATAAATTAGCAAGTTTGAACCAGCTGAACATAGCTTTAGATGAAATCCGTCTTCAAAACAAATTACACAAGAGATGGATTTCTAAATGTGACAGGATTCAGAGTAGATTACAGCATAAAACCAAAGTCCAATCTCAAAGATGCATTTGGAGAGGAAGAATGGTGACCTTCTCACAGGACATGGCTAATATACAGTGGCACATCTGCTTGCTCTGACCTCACTATTTCTGGGAGAAATCCCCAGCAAGGTCTTAAAAAATCACAGCTCTGTCTTCTGCACACACGCCATAAATAAAAAGCATTCACTTAATGTGCTTCAGGTCCCACCTGTACCATTAGCCATTAAGGAATTTGTATGCTCAGTATATCCTTGTCAAGTACAACAGAAATTCACTGCAGAGCATTTCGATGTCAAGCTCATATTGCAAAGGAGGCAAAGATAAACAAGTAAAAGAGGAACCACAGCATTAAAAGACAAGCTGAAGTGCATTCCCAGTGTTGGAGGTCCAGCTACTGCTGTGGCCTGATATTTAGCTCTGTTCACCCCACTCACAGCAGTTTATATTATCACGCAAAACTTTGCAAAGTGAGTTCACAGAAGTTGGACAAATGTTCCCACTTTGTCCAGTAGCTTATTACAGGATAGTAGAAAGCAACTGAAATACAAGGGAAGAACTCCTTCACTAAAACCTCTGCTTTACCTAAATCTTCTAAATTGCACTAAAGTTATTCTTAAATGCAAAGGTACAGCGCATCTTGCATGGTTCTAGCTGAATGGGAGATGCCAGTGTCATTTGGGCAGAACTGAGATGGAGCAACGACTGCGCTGAGCTGCAGCTTCAGGCACAGAGGAAGGCCTGTCCCACAGAAGAATCACAGCATGGCAGGGGTGTGGAAGGGCCCTCTACAGGTCATCTAGACCAATGCCCCCGCTAAAGCAGGTTCACCTAGAGCAGGCTGCACAGGAATGCATCCAGGCAGGGTTTGAATGCTCCAGAGCAGGAGACTCCACAACCTCTCTGGGCAGCCTGTTCCAGTGCTCTGCCACCCTCAAAGCAAAGATTTTTATCCTCAAGTTTAGATGGACCTTCCTGTGTTCCAGTTTACACCCATTGCTCCTTGTCCTGTTACTGGTCACCAATAAGAAGAGTCTGACACCTGCCCTTTAGATATTTACAAGCATTAATAAGACGCCCTCTCAGTTTTCTCCAGGCTAAACAGCCACAGGTCCCTCAGCCTTTCCTTGTCAGAGAGATGCTCCAGTCCCCTAATCGTCTTTGAGGCCCTCCACTGGACTCTCTCCAGTAGTTCCTTGTCTTTCCTGAACTGGGGAGCCCAGAACTGGACGCAGTACTCTAGATGTGGCCTCACCTTTTTATACAAAAAAGAGTAAAATGCTGCCAGCCTCAGACAGCACAAGGCTGTGCCGTGCAGAGAATGCAGGCGCTGTAGAGAAGAAGGCATGAGCAATACTGATTCTCTGGCCCTAGGAAGGTGGAACAGCATGTGTCGCCGACTCAGGGTACTTGACGTCATGCTGCTCCTTTTCAAAAGAGGAAACATAACTCTGGTAGAAAATCACTGCCAGTCTGAAGATTACATGCATCTTCCCAGACAATTGCATTCAATATTCAAAAATCTTGATTGGCATTAAGAAAAGCAGATCGCTTTGGCCAAGTCCTTCCTCTTGCCAGAAGTGACACATCTCTTTCC
>NW_010416823.1:20872-27598 GCF_000710305.1 Buceros rhinoceros silvestris | reverse complement strand
TCTCAGCACTCACCTCGATGAAGGTTCAGCTGTGACAGATGCAACTTGTATTGGCAACCACCAGCCCATATTGTGCTTCCTATGCAGCTGCTCATAACTCCAGGCCTCTCCACAGCACCGAGCCTTCAATCAAAACAAATTGTTTGTTTCTTTCTGACCACAAGAAGAAGTTTGGTTTCATCGTTTGCTTTGGCTACGTTGCCTGAGTAAAAACACACGATAATGCTAGGAACTCCACTCAGCCCTCTCCAGAGCCAAAGCCATACGTTTGCAGTTTACAGTTCTGACTGACAAAGCAAAATAATTCACAACCGCTTTTGAGGCTCTGGCACTCACCAAGGAACCTTTCTTGGTACGCTTTATTCATATACTGAACTCCCACAGGAGCGTGAAGGTGAAGATACTCATGGAAGGGTTTTGAAGGATGGCAGCAGAAAGGGTTGCCAAGGACGGTGTAGCATACAACACAGGGATACTCGAGCCAGCACGGGAATGGAAAGCCACACCACTGGCACAGTGTGGGACTCCCCAGGCACCAGTTCACCCTGTCCCCAGCACCCGAGCCTTCTCGACTCGCCCTAGGCTGCACTGCAGCGTAGGCATACCTAGGGGAAACGATCTGCTTTCACTCCTCTGGCAGCAGGCTGGGAACAAAAAGAGAAATAACCTTTGGAAACCTTATTTTCTGACTACATGCTCCGCCTGGCTGCCGGGAGAGCTACTCCGAATCCTCCTCATTCTTCATGCTCTGCTCACTAACATCGCTGCCTTTGCCCTCCACAGTCCCCAGTTCCTTGGCACATTGCCCCGTTGTAAAACACAGCCACCAGCAGAAACTCGTGATAAGCCTCAGTGTGGGTCCCATTCCACAGCTAATGGAGACAGAGGAAAATTACACCAGACTGGGACAAATCTGTAAATTTAACCCCCCATCTTTTGTATCATCTAACAGTATGTCAAGAGTGTAACACAGTCTGAAAAAGGGCAACACAATGTGGTTTCCTGAGACTGGGAGGGACTGCAGCCAGTGACCCAGGAGGTCCCATCCCTTCCCAGGCTCTTCTTTTCTTTCCATGCTGCCTTCTTGCTGCCACACATCTAAATTTAGGCTATAAACTAATTTTAACTGTAAGGGGCATGGGGTTGACTCTTTTGAGTGTCTGACACACTGTAGGAGCAGGGTAACTAAAATACAAATGCTTATGTAAATTCATCTTTGATTTTGTAATCAATTTAGTTCACTAATTTGTTGCAGGGATTGGCTGAAGTAACGCGCCAGAATTTTTACTGCCTCTGCCATAAAACCGACAAGCGTAGGTTTTCTGGTTTTGTTTTTACTTCCTTTCAAGTGTAATAACTTCCCTTTTCATAAAATGCCAACTTATTCTTTTAAAACCGTCAGGCTGCCATCAACCTGGTCACGATCCAGTGCCAGGCCATAGCCAGACAAGATGAGTTACAAGGTAATCTTTTCCCTGCCAAACAATACAAAGATATTGGCACTTTTCTCACGGCTGCAAATCAGCTCAAAGGGCCACAGAAATCAGAAATCCAAACTTCCTCCTCCTTTTGGTGTCTGCCTTGTGAGGAAAGTGGTGTTCTGCAAGGAATCTAATGTTTTCATTAACACCATGATGGATTCGCCCCTTTCCCCAAGCCTTTTCCTCCACAAAAGTCCTGGACATGATTTTAATAAAATTGAGGATACCCTCACCCCCTCCAAGTTACACACTGAATTCCTGAAGACTAGTTTCAAGGAAATGCTACTCCCGAGATGAAACACAAAGCAGCTGAACAACTTTGGCAGGGGAGGCTGCAAAAACGCCAGCTAAGTGTGAATTGCTGTCTCAGCCTAACTAGAAGTTCCGACTCAGGAAGGCCATGCAGCAGTGGAGACCACACCTCACATCATGTAGAAAAAATAGCACAAAGTCCAGGGAACTGGAGTATTGACCCTGTTTTCTCTAGATGACTGACATTGAAAATGAGGCTTTTCAAGGTCCATCGAATGGTAAATTAATGCACCAGCACAGTCAGAGATTTAGGACAGATCTTTAAAGCAGTGGTAGCTTCATATGGTCTGAGACTGCACCTATGTTCTTTGCAGCTATGGTCCCTCCAAATTCCTGTTGCTTTGAAGTTATCTGAGATGTATGTGTGAGGTACTGAACTTCCACCTCCTACCTCCACCCCTCACCTGGGATTTCAAAGTAGGACATGTCAGCCTCTTGATTTCATAGTTCTGAAAGGGCATCAAGAATTGTGATGAAAACAAGTGTCTCCTTGCAGTACTTTCTGTGCCCCTTTCCTTAGGAAGTGCAGAACCAACAGCTTTGCACAGGCAGAGAACACATAAGGACTGCAAGAAGATCCAGAAAGTGCTGCTGGGAGATTTTTTTTTTAATCAATTTTAATTGTATGACCATAAAGTATATGGTCAACCTAGCAACATTACTGCATCAATCCTTCTTCATACCAATTTATTGAGCAGCTTGGTACTTATGGTTGCCAAGCTGAGAAAAGTTATCCTGGACTGAAGCTGGTTTTCATCTGGCCCACATAGCACCACCAGAAACAGAGATTTCTGGAGCCAAAACCAAACTCAGCCCTCAACTCAATGTAGACAACGCCCTGTTTCTAATAAGGTAGAACAAGAGTAAATTAAAGGCAGGATTTGCATTCACAGTAGCAAAATAGTTAACAATGCCAAGACTTATTCCAAAACTGAAACAGCTGCACGCTTTGGCAATGCTTGCGGTAATAAAAGTAGTAAATATTAATTTCTTTCACAACAGCAAACATATAGGGATATGGTATCAGGTATTTGCTGATAATGGTGTGTTATGGAGCGATAATGGTATGTTATGAAGCAACAGAGGTATGGAGGAAAGGTGAAATGTTTTCAGAATGACGTATAAGATAGAAACGTCCTCTGGAAATCATTTGGTTAGCTAATATATTACTGATATTTATCGATAATACTGACAATTACTTGTCATTAGAACAAATATGTATGTTTATCCTCGCACAGTACTTGTAAAAATGTCCATACAACAAGTATAATATCCATCACGTGCATCCTTTTTGAAAACTTGGACTGTTGTTGGAGTTCAGTCATCTTTGGGATGTACACAAATTACTTAGCAATATACAATAGTCATTTTAAAAATGTTTGGGTAAGTTCTTATCTTCGGGAAACTTTAAGGATTCACAGCAGTAGGTTACAGCTCTCCAGACTGGTAAGGGTACATAAACCTACTACCACCATTCCAGTGTTTGTGTCCTTTAGCCCAACACAAGGTATCATTAGAAAGGTAATGTTTGGAGTCACATTAGAAATCACAAATCTTGAAGCATGCATTATTAGGGAGATGGTAGCTGAATATCAAAACCACTAATTTTAAGGTATGAGGTTTGAGACAACCATGCAGAAGATGGTAGTAAAACCTTTGCAATACTACAGCTCAATTGTTCCAGAAGCATGAAAGGAATGATTAAAGAAAATAAAAAAAGAGAAAGGTAACACAGCTCACTGAAAGCATGAAGTGATTCGGGAGTTTGTCTAGTTCTGCTTAGGAAGCCAAACGAACCACTCACCAAGGGAAAACAATACGCAGTAAGGAAATGAAATCAGATGCATACACAATTTACACACTGTCTAGATAAGAGATATTTACCTTCAGATAACTTTAAATTCAACTACTGAAATCAAGTATTTCCGGTCTCCAAAACTCTTGTGACTTAGACCAACATCTTAATAACACTAATCCATGTAGTTGGAGATGAAGGAAAAAAAAAAAGAGAAAATCAAACAGAGCTTGATGTACCGTTCACTCCCAGGCGATCTGTTACTGGCTACACAGCAAGATAAGGTACGTTCGATAAGGAAGTCCTCAGGCAGTCTTCTGCCTATAGAGCACTCCAAACAAACTCTTTTTCTTGCTTCACATATTTCATTTGAAATGTTTAACTAGAAAATGGGATTATACTAATAACAGATTTCCAGGGAGAATTGCACTTCAGCTGGATTCCAAAGCTCAGTGCAAACTATTAGACGTGCAAGTTATGAGGATGCCAAGTTTCCTCAGAAATGCCTTCAACATGCAATTTGGATGAGAGCCAGACATGAAAAGTCACCTGTAACTGAAAAATATTTAAAAATGGAATGGACTTTGGAATGGAGAATATATAAACTCAGTTACCTCCTACAAAAATACAGAAATCATGAAGAGGAGACTGTGTGCCACAGGGAAAAAGCGTTACATGGGTTGATTGCAGTGATTTTCTGTTCATTTTAAATCTTGAAAAATAAATTTGCCCTCTGTTAAGCCCTTGCCTTTCCATTTACTACAGGTCATAATTTGACAGTAATTTTTTACTATGCAGTGAAGCATGCATCATATTAAAAGATGCACAATAAGCAAGAGACTTCCCTTGCCATGTCTCGCTTGCGATACCAGATCTGGGAATGCTTCCCACTGGAAGCATCTTGAAGCATTTTATAAGAAACTTAAATATCAGACTCATTTTCCAGATGAGTAAACAAAATCACAAAGCAGTGACATGATCCAACTACATTAAACACAGACCACAGGTCTTCCGTGGTGTAGTCCAGCCTTTAGCATCTTTAGCATTTTCACAGATAACATCTCTTTCACGGATGCACTCTCCCTCATAGCATCCCGGTAAGTAAAGCAGTGCTGGTGCTTTGAGTTACATTCATACGCCATTTCAAATTTTAACTGTGCTCAACATATTTGCCTCAAAGAGGAAACAGTTCCATAGTAAACCCACAGCCTATCCTCAGTGCTGCCACCCAAGCACCCTACACCTGGGAGGAGACCACTTTCTGCTACATAAATGGGAGTGATAAAAGCCTAAATACAATTTGAAGCACTTAGCTAGTAACTGAAAAAAGTAGTTTACCTTGGATACACATCCCGTTTCCTCCCCATGCTCTATCAGCATGGAAAAACTCACAGCAACATGGTGGTGACTCTCTCCAATTCCGTGGGTAGCTGCAAACCTTCACAACCATGTTCTGCCCTGGATTGTTGGCTTCGAGGAGAAAATAAAAAAAGAAAATGGAAAAAGAAAACAGCACAGCATTAGCACTGTCTTTTTCAACCCCGTTGCTGACCAGTAGTGAGGATTAGCTTCCTTTCAGAAATCCTCTAGCCTTTAGCCTTTACAGACCTGAACAGAAATAATGAAGTTTTGCTTGTTCCTCTTCCTGGAGGTTTAAAACGCCACCAGATTTTAGGAATTGAACCAACAGGAGAGGGAAAGTGTTCTCACAACTAAGTGCCTCCCTTGCATTCTTTCCCAGCATTCATGGGACAGGAAAAAAAGAGGCAGAATAAAGTGCCTACGCTGCCACACCTGGACATTATTAATTACATAGTTAATCAAACTGGAAAGCCCACACAACCTAATTTAAGCAGAAACTTGGACAGAAATCACTTTTTTTTTTTACTGTTGATCTTCCACTGCTTTGTATGTATGGGTAATCAGAAGCCGTCATTTTCAGTCTGTGCGGACAGGCAAAAGCCAGAACTGACATACTTAACTCGGAAGGAAGAAGGATGACATTTTTGGTGAATGGCAGGAGCCAGCTGAAAACTGAACACCTGTCATTAAATAGAAAGAAAACTGCTATCTGCCGAAATTCTACTGAATAGACTCTGACCCACCTACACAGAGCTTGAATTACAGGATATTTGTTATAACAAACAGAAAAACACTAGGGAACCCAAGCCAGGAGTCAGGTTGGGCAGTATGTGCAGCTCCTTCCCCAAGGTGACAACCTTTCCCCCAGTGCAAACAGCAGCCCTGCCAAGGAAGAATCTGGTATTTGCGTCGCCAACCTCCTTTTACTCCCTTGGCCCCAAGGCTAGGAGGAAAGTAGTTGTTCTGCTGTTCGGGCTGTGGTCCCATGGGAAGTGCTGCCCACTCCTCATATAGGGAACTAAAAATAAAATGTTTTCCATGACGTGCAGAGATTCTTCAAAAATCTTCAGACACAGGAAAGGGTACATCTGTGGATGGGCAGAAGCTGTAATACACACGAAGAGTCAGTGTGGCAGAGGAAAGCGAGGAAATAGCCTTGCTCCTGTGCTGTCCTTTACTTGCAAACAAGGAAATTACAGTAATGCTGCCACCATTTGTGCAAGTCTTACTATCCTGAGTCTCTAAACGATCATCTGGAGAATGCTTCCCAACAACCAGCCGAAAGGTCCTTACCAGAAACACCTGAGGACTGGTCTAACGCAGCAAGAAGCAGGACTGCCACGAGAGTGCAGGGCATGCACTCTCTCCTCAGAATTCAGCCTATCATCTGCCGCGTTTTGTGGCTAGCTGGTGCGAGAGCATTGCCACAGTTCTCTTACAACAAACACATAAACCAGAAACAAGACTAATGGCAACAGGAGTGTTACAGCACTGCCCTGTAGGCAGTAGGAAAAGGGAACACGCTCTGTCATTACTTGACATAAGATGGTTGAGAAAACAGATCCCAGCTTAAGAAACTGCTATATAAGAGCATGCCAGGTTAGACCAAACCACTGCCTAACCCCACATCCTGCCTCTGATGGTATTCAGCAGCAGATGCCTAGGGTAGGTGTACGAGAAACAGTGAGAACAAAACAAGCCTCCTTGAGATACTCCTCAGCTTCCGGCAATCCCAAGTATTACGGGGGATGTAGAAATAAACAGATCATATTCCTG
>NW_010416823.1:15899-20785 GCF_000710305.1 Buceros rhinoceros silvestris | reverse complement strand
CCTGCTGATGTCCTTCATGGACATGTGCAAATCCCCATCCTTCCGTGCCTAACCCAACTTGCCCTCCTTCTCCCAACCATTTTTTCTACTCTTTAAACTGAAACACACGTAGCCAGGGGCTGCCTTGCAGTACATATGAACATAGGAACCACACATCCTGGATGGCCCTTCACAAGGTCTGCAGAAGAAACTGTAGCTTAAATCCCATCCTCATCTAGCAAAGTCAAATGAAAAAAGGAAAAACTCAAATTCTGCTTCTGGATGCAAAACCAGAGGAATGGTAGATAAAACTCCTCGCTATGTAATCCCTCCTCAATTTTTTCTGGTGCCAGAAAAATTCAGAACTGAAACCAAATTATCTCTGCAACTTTTTTCCATACAACATCCATAGCATAGAACACATTCAGAAAGTAAGCTGAAATACAGCAGATACGAGGTAAGAGCTACTACTGCTGCATTTGCAAGAACTAAACAATCTGATGATTCATTAGAGAACTAAGATAGCATCGAGGATTGAGAGGCCAATCACTGCCTTCCATATGCAAACTAAAAATACTATCATCATTTTCATCTTCCTACTTACAAATCAATCAAAATTTTATTTGAAGGCATAGTTAATGTTAGGAAGAAATGGCAAATATAAGCCACCGCCTTAGTGTAAACTACTTGCTTTCTGATGTATGTGCATACCATTAGGATTCCATTATCAGAAGTGCATGTGTGCAGCTGAAAGGCTGAACAGCTATAATTGAGGAGGAAATTTGGCTGGTCTCTAAAATCAGCCTAAAATGATAGTTAGATCCATATTAAATACAGCTTTTAGGTTTTTTCCTTTTTCTTTTTTTTTTAAAGCATCAAAACCATTAGTTTCCTAGCTTAAGTCTCTCACTGAAAACGCACTTTAAAATCTGATACTAAACAGCCCAGCCATAGTCCTGATACAAAATACAGTACTACAGATGACACACTGGGAAAAATAAAACAAAATTAACATACCGATGTTTGTGGCTGGACCACTATACCATTACTGGCATTTTGCTTATGTAGTGATTCCATTGGTGTTTTGCATTACATGGCAAAACCATAGGTTTCCCTTCTAAGAAAAGAATTGCTTAATGTGCCAAATGGTACATCTGGAGAGATGTACCGCCAGCCTGCTACGACCAAAAAAAAAAAAAATTTAATCCAATGCCTGCTGACTAGGTTTCTAAAAGATGATGCTCCTCACAATATGCCTATCGAGAATCATATTTTGGTAATGTATTGTCTAAAGCTTTCAGGATGAAAATCTTCTTTAATCCATTATTCTATGGCTTTTTATTTTCTTGGCAAAACCTGTAGCGCAGGGAAGACAACTGCAGTTTTGGTGAGATAACACACATTATTAGTGTTTTGCTTTAGCTTTTTAATTAGAATATTCTTTTGCCTTCTAGTGTCAGAGACACTATCAGGGACAGAATTTGTTCGATGTTTGACTGAGTAAGGTAACGTGAAGCCTTTTGCTTTATAGTGTGGATTTAGTCATTTGGTATTTCAGGTTCAGTACGTGCATCAGAGAAAACAGGTAGAAAGGACCTATTAGATCATACACGGTCCATTACAGCGTGTTTTTCTGAAGTGTATAAAGTCTGTATAAAGTCTAGTTGGCCCTTCCAAGCAGTGACTTCTGCTGCTTTCTTTGGAAGGTTACTGCACCAATCAAACCGTTACTAGCAATGGGATTCCTGCAGGAGGAACCTCTGTGCCCCTTGTCTCCTGTTACAGGACTCTGGGTGGCTAAAAGGCTCTGAGTGTGCAACTCCAACTGGAGACCTGAGTTGTAGCTGACCTCCATCTGAAGTTTTTAATTTAATTAACTTCAAAATATGCCTCCTTTTTAACAGTGGTTTCTTCCTGACATTTTCACAGAAAGAAATAATTAAAAAAAAAAATCCCAAGCATTTTAGACTCTGGAGACTCAAGTTTGCACAGAATGATACAAGCAGTGGCCTGTTCTCTACACATTTTATATCCAGTGATATAAAATATAAACTTTATTACCAGAATTAACAGAACAGATGTGGAGGATGAGAGTGCAGCAAGGCACGTAACTGTAGGTTCAAGACATCACCAAATACATCTGTCCCAGCAGACAAGACGGGAATACAAAGACGCCTTGGAGCAAGGCTCTGAGTTGCTAAAGCTGGCCAAACCAGCCAAGAACACAAATGTGCAAATCTGCAGCCATTTCAGAAGCTGAAGGAGCTCTCTGGTTTTGAGGTTTTAACAGTCTCTGCATTTCAAAAGGCCATCCAAAGAATACAGAATTTTTTTTTTTTCCCCCACTAAAGGTGAATGACTTTCCAACTGAATACCTCCCTGACTCAACAGTTCTAGCATGCTTTCTGGAGCTGTTGGAAAGAGACCTTTATAATAGATTTGAGAGCAAAAGCTCCCAAAAACATTGCTCTGGAGTTGTTCATAACCAGTCCGAAATAGTCTGTGCACCACATTAAACACTCAGTGGAGAAACAAGGTGATGCCTTTTTCTAAAGAGTATTTCACACCAAAAAATTCCAGAGCGAGCTGAGACAGCTGAGACAGGGTACTTAGTACAGCAGCGTGGATGCTTCACGGATGACACATCAGTGCATGTGATAATGTAGACACAACACAGGTAAAATATTTGAAATTCGGTAGAAGGCTACGGGCCGTTATTACCAGCTCGCACTGCTAGGTTAGGGCTGGGAGGTGGGGTGGAGAAGAGACGTGCCTTTCAGGGTTACAGCCCTTGGAAGCTGCCTTTATGCTGTGAAATTTCTTATCAGTTAGAACAAAGAGACCATGAATGAAGTCAGCTCAGTCAAACTGCTGCTTTTGGATGGCGTGTGTATGGCCACACTGTGCCTGCTTCTCTGCCCGTCCGGGTATACGTAATCGTGCTACAGATGTCCCGCCAGCTCTGCTGGGCAGATCCCAGCACTATTCCAGGCTTCTACTAGGTAATTATCACATCTCATAGTATGAATGAGTTCTGAAAAATAGAATTAAACCCATAATGACCTTTTCAAAAGTCTTCATCGTTATCTCCACTGTGTGGACAACTTGCCAGCCATCACACGAAGCTGCCACATTTCATAATGTGAATAGTGTAAACTGCTTTGACATTTGTCAGTGCTTCCTACATAGGAAGCACCTCCTCACAAATTTACTACACACTTTAAAAGATGTAACGTTTGAAAATAAGTCATGTTTGGCAAACAAACTCACCTGTCCTCCAGATATAGTGACATTTTTCATCTCACAGCAGTTCCTTTATTTTCCCAAAGATCAGAACTTTTACATTCCAGAAGGGAGTTTTCAGGATCGCTCTTCAGTTCCTTCCTGAAGAAACATGTTTGAAAATTGATCTTATCTAAGTTATTTCCCTTCTCTGACACAGAATATTAATGGAACAAAGAATTCAGAGCAGCATGCCTGTCGACAAGTGGATGAGGAGTGTCTGCACTTAGACACGAGCTACTGAACTTTTTGAACATCTTTGGGAGGCTGCTCCCTACAGACCCTGTTTACTTTCAGTGTCCGGACCTGTGCTTCATTTTATTCAACAATAAGCTCTGGAGTCTTTCCAGAAGCATTTAATGTGCATCTCTTATTTTAGTGTCAGAGATCAGATCTACAAGTGTGACTCTCACAGCATGTATCATGAATTTCCACTTAGCTTACTTTTATGAAGTGAAAATGCTATTTTTCCTGAAAAACAATGTAATAGCACAAGAAAAAAGTTCACAGAGAAAGTAGATGTAGCATGATTTTATCCTATGATAATGTAGAATTCCTTAATACTTAACTTCCATAATAACGGTTGAATTAAATATATGCTTTGAGAGACACGAACTGTTCCAAGTCTTGCTCTTTCACAGATGGTGGATGCAAAGAAAAAGTGACTGGCTGAAAGTAACACAGGAAGTCTGTGGCAAAGTAAGAAACTGATCCAAGAACTCCTGATTCCTATCCACTGTCTGAACCACAAGACTCTCGTGTCTTCCAACTCGTATTATTATTCTGTACCTGTATGTACTGTTTGCCCTCACCATGCTTTGTTAAAAGAGGTCTTGACAGCATTAGAAAGCACCAAGTCTTATTTCCAATAACTCCTTGTTCGGCCTCACAAGCTCTAACCCCCCCGCCTCAGACCTGGATGGAGGTCCAGGAACCCCTTCCACTACCGTTCCTAGACACATACTGCTGACAGTCCACCTCTCAGCAGTCCTGTGAACACATCCCCACAGACATTCCACCTCCTCCCAACATTTTGAACACAACGTGCCTTGCAATCCATTTGCTAAACCTGCAAATCTGACAGCATGGCTGCTGAGCTAAGAGTGACAGCATGGGAGTGTTCTCTGTGCATTAGTGTCTTGAAGGCACTCGTGGTTCAGAAACACCTTTCCTATTCGGTCTGGGAGGACCACACTCACCCTGGTGTCCAGCAGCTTCATCCAGCCAGCTCCAGCTGCAAGAGTGAGCTGCCACTGCACTAAATGTCACCTCTGCAAATACATTTCGGCAGAACTTAAACTCCAGGGAAGAAAACCCCAAAGCTTTACCTTTTATTTGGGATAACTGAGAAAATGGAAACTGAAAGACTGTATGGATTCAGAAAAACACAACCAGCTGTTAACTGCTTCATGTTATTGCCTGTCAATGGGAAATAAACACCAGCCGTGTGTCTTTGAAAGTCTCCCTGATGAAATTTGTCTAAAGCTGCAAAGCACAGATCAGAAATACAACCCAGGGACTGCATATCATTGTGTCTTGGCACTGATCACCGCAAAATGTCTCACTGCACCTCACGTTCACACCTGGAGTGCCTCAGGTTTTTGCTAAGTGAAAAAAAATTGCAG
>NW_010416823.1:14660-15815 GCF_000710305.1 Buceros rhinoceros silvestris | reverse complement strand
GCAGCGGTGCAGAAGCCATCAAATCCAGCTTGCACAACTCTGCTAAAAATTTGGAGAGGCAAAAAATGAAACAAACATGAAAAATGTATGTATAGAGCAATGAATGAGTGTGGAAGCCTATGGTATGTATAAAAATTAAAATTAATCACCATTTTAAAAACAGGGACTATTTCCCTCTTAAAAATCCCTTAATTTTCACAAACATACTTGGGTTTATTGTTCCATCAATCAATTCATCCAGATTTGTTCCTATTAGTCAGATTCCGTAACTTGCAGTGGACCAAAAAGGAAAAGATGGATACTTTTAATGGATGCTAGACAATCTGTGATTAAAAAAGATTTTTGGGATGGAGTTTCCTCAGTAACCATGGAAAAAACATGTATCGATCACTTGAGTTCAGCATTCTCCCTTTCCCAAGGGAAAGAACATAAAAACATGCTTTTGTTTACAGGAGCTCGAAGGGAAGTGGTAGAATTACTGTAATACTGCCCTGTCCAACATTATTTCCTGGCTCTCAGCATCTGATGTTGTTTGAAGTGAATCTGCACAAACTGTAACTTTGCTAAACTTCTCAAAATATATGAAATTTCTGAAGAACAAAATCAAAACTAGGAGATAATGGATATGCAAAAGCAATGGCACCTCCTCTGTCTCTTAGTGCACCAGCAGGAGCCAGGCAAGTCTATGTGAACTTGTATTTGAACCCCACTAGAGGGAATATGTTATTCAGAAACCTCAGAACGACAAATTTATTTGAATACTACCACTAATACTACCTTGTCTCTAGGTTGACCAGCTCCCATTCTGCTTCTTCTGTTTCCATAGGAAATAGAAGCAGCTCTGGAATGACAACAACAGCACATAGGGAAAAGAGGATTATGGTCGAAGAGATTTACCTTACAGGGATTGTTTGTTAGTATTTGAGTTATGCCTTCCATTATCATAGCATCTGCTGTATTTTTTATACTGTAGACATAGAAATGCTAAGGAAATATTAATTTCAAACTATTAAGTTCTTCCAAGGGTGATCATTTTGAAAAAAACAGAATACCTTACTTGTGCTAATTATTAATTTAGTTGCACAACATGGAAAACAGGACTGCACTCTTCCTAACACCTGTAAAGTGGGAACAAAGGACTCATATGGAGATTCC
>NW_010416823.1:3136-14569 GCF_000710305.1 Buceros rhinoceros silvestris | reverse complement strand
TCCTGCTGTTAATTAGATCGGTAATCCCTGGAAGACTCCCTGCCATTGGCATATTATTATTAACCTCTCGTTCCACAACACATCTGACAATTTCTTGACAATTTATTTCTTTGACAATTTGTTATTACACCTGGGTGCACCGGGCAGCCTCCAGTGTGTAGCAGGCTCCAAAAGAACATGCTCCTAAATTTGCAGTGTCTTATAGGCTCCAGTAAAGATTAAAATGAGTTGGGACAAGATGGCGAGCATTTTCTGTGAGGGTTCTCCTGCTTAGCAATTCACAAAATTTGATTTGTAATCCCATTAACTTTGTTACCTCAACAATAAGACAAGTTTTTGGTTAGGGTTGGGTTTTTTTGTTTGTTTGTTTGTTTAGGTTCTTTGGGGGTATTTTTAGGAAGTGGTAGGAGATAGCAGACCAGCAGTGAATGAAATAGAAGGTATCTGTGTGGCAACCAGTGCCACACCGGTGGGTTGGACAGTTTAATCTGGAATTTGCCTTAAAATAAGGACAGAAAGAAAGGGTAATAAATAAAAGGAGATACATGACTGTGGTGGAGGAACCCTTGGGGTCCAGCATTCAGAGAACAATCAGTAGATTGGACACTTGTGGAGAATCACAGAATCATCTGGTTGGATCATCAAGATGTTCCAATCTCACCCTGCACTGCCAGGTCATCACTAAACCATGTTCATCAGCACCACATCTACTCATCTTTTAAATACCTCCGGGGTGGGGACTGTTCCCCCTCCCTGGGCAGCCTGTTCCAATGTTTCACAACCCTCTCTGTAAAGAAGTTCTTCCTGATATCTAACCTAGATCTCCTCTGCTGCAGCTTAAGACCATTTCCTCTCATCCTGTCACTTGTTATATGGGAGAAGAGACCAACCCCCACCTCTCTACAGCCTCCTTTCAGGTAGTTGTAGAGAGCAATACGTTCTCCCCTCTGCCTGCTTTCCTCCAGGCTAAGCAACCCCAGGTCCCTCAGCTGCTCCCCATTACACTTGTTCTCCAGACCCTTCACCAGCTTTGTTGCCCTTCTCTGGATACACTCCAGCACCTCAACGTCCTTCTTGAGGCGAGGGGCCCAAAACTGGACACAGTATTCAAAGGGTGGCCTCACCAGTGCTGAGTACAGGGGAACGATGAGAATTACTCTTCCCTCCATACCAGCTTCCACACAGTCCTCCCCCCCACACCCATCTCCAACACACGCTTCACAGCAACAAGTTGTCCTTGGCATGACCCATGTTTCCAGCTAGTAAAGTCCTCCTCTGTTCCCCCCCATTCCCTCAGAAAGCATCAGTTTTCTATTTTAAAAATATCAAGTCACCCTATCTCAGCTGCATTATAAACAAAGACAAACAAAACAACCCAAAACAGTTTTGTGTGTGTGGAATGAGAACAAAACACTTCAAACCCAGAGAAGTTTCCAATAAGTCACTCATTGAAATTCAGGAAGAAAAAACCCCAAAGGGTAAAAATACCCCCACGTATCCAAGTTCTCTGAGGCCATTTCTTTCCCTCATCTGTGTTCCATCATCTTCTTCCTTATCCAAAAAAGTTGCGGTGTCCGTGGGAGTATGAAAAAACATTGGTGTGACCACCGAAAGGAACTCTCTGTCTGGCAGCATAAAGCCACGCGTTATCCAGTCTCCAGGAACTCAGCCTTGCTTCGATGGTCATAAATATTCTCTGATGACAAAGCAGAGGGTAGTCATTCATCTAGACTGAATACTACTTTAAAACCTTGAAAAGCATGCTGGGATCTGTGCTCTGTCCCCAGCCAGAACACAAGATCTATGGGAATCAACCCCTGATTGGCCTTGTGTGTAGGACACCCAGTGCTGCCCATCTCTATTTTCAGGGTGATTCAGGCAGAAAGGAGTGTTGGACTCCTTCCTTTCAGAGGTCTCAACCCACCTGCGGCCATTAAATTTATCTGAGGACAGTATGAAGCTTTAAAACCTTCCCAATTCCCTCCCTTATAAAAATATTTTATGGGGTTTTTTTTTGCTTGCTAGATTCATCCCGCCTTGAATGTGTACAGGCAGCCAGTCTTCACATTATGGAGGCATCACTTGATCTAATTTCACAGGGTAGCAAATTCAAATACGGTATCTGTGAAAGTAATCAGCCTCAACTACATCCCTGAACGACACAGAGACACACGAAGGCTGAGGAAGGCCCGGGCTATCTATCTGATTAATGATAGCTAGCGTATGCTTTGAAAAGGCACCCAGAAAGTTAGGTCACCTCTGCCCTTGGAAGTTTTCAAAGCTTTTAAAAACATTTACACACGTGTTTTTTAAAAGGAAAGGGAAAAAAATAAAAAAGACTCATTACAATATTAATTGTATGCTATACTGCGTAATCAGAGATTTCCTAATTTTCAAGAGAGCATTACTTAAGATCTGGTTGCATAAATATTGTCCTTGTGCAAGCAGATCCATGAATGATCAGTAATGTACGTCATAGTCTTGCAAAAGTTATTGATGAGAAAATTATCTTTATGACCAGCTTTCATTTAGTCACTGGGAAAAAAAAAATCTAAAGGTAAGTCACTCTCCTCTTCTGGCCTCCCTTTCTACCCCCCGACCCCCAAATTAATAAAACATCTACCATGAATTAATAACAACTTTATGCTTACCTGTATACCTTCTCCTTTCCTGGTAGTCTTTTAAATTAAATTTATTCTTGGATTCAAGGTAGAAACAAGTATTAAAACTAACCTGTCTGTAAGTCAGTATAGTTTTAGAATTATATTCGCATTTCTTCCTTTGAGAATGTAACCGATTGTTGACACAGTGGAGGCCAAGCATGCATTTACGGTGCATGATATCATTGTGTGGCTAATAGAGGGAGTTCACTTATTCCACAGATGACTGCCACAAGAGAATGCAATTGCTCAATAATATGCCAATGCACCCATGAGAAGGATTTAAGTCATCTGAGACCTGTATTGGGAAGTTGCCAGGGACTCCAGCACTACCTCTAATTTGCTCGAAATGGAGGAATTGTGGACATCCTCTGCAATAAGGGTAAACAGAACAAGGGAGAGGGCCGGGAAGAGTCAAAAAGGCACCCCAAATCAAAAAACTGATTAGACTTCCAGTTGACGTGAATAAATTGGAGGTTTAGTGATTAATAAAAATTTTTTTTAAGTTTCTGATTTAAGCGGAAGACTAAGAAAAACTAGAAAATTTTTAAAAAAGCTTTTTTTCAAAAAAAATTATTTTTATTTTTAAAGGCATCCAGGATGTTGGGATTATTGCCACCTAAGCATAAGATCCTAGCAAATCTAAATATCTCCTCCTAAAAGTGATTATGACATGCTACCTTATAAAAAAAAAAGAAAAAAGTATTTACCAGAAAACTGAATGCAACTAGAAGGGAAAAACTGTTACCCAGTTGCCGGAAATAGAAGCTGTAAGGGTAACAAGCTTCCAAGGGGACAAGTCAACGTAAGTGTAGTATGCTCCAGTACAGTGTCAGGGAGAAACCACCTCACCAAGAACTACATACAAAAACACAACACCTGACTGAAAAACTATTTACAGACAACAAAATCTTTGTACCATCTGCACTATGGCTTTATTTTTTAATCATATATCAAGTTAAAGAAGAACATCTGACTGGTTGAATATTAGTGTGAGATTAGAAAATAGTCAAGGCAGAGTTAAGAGCTCACTGAATATTGCAAATCAAGTAGCATAATGCAGGATGATCTCAATATATAGGATTCTCAAAGATGCAAAGAGTCGTAGGATGAGATTCAGCTTGTTGCATGATTACTTTTAGGAACTTTCATTGGTTTTGAGAAGGCTACCCAACTGCTTTAGTTCAGATACATGCATAAATAAAAGATAATGGGTGAATGAAAGTCTTGATTAGGAATTCACCTTTGTATGTGTTGAGAAGCTTTTCACCTCAATGGAAACTTTGAACTCCAGTGAGGCCTATAATAATGGAAAGAGACCCCTTGGTTAAAACAGGGACTGCCAGACAGCTCCCACGGACCAGGGCAGAATTGGAATTTAAAGCCTCTCCCAGTATCCAGTTAGAGATTTTTCCCCGAGTTTTAAATATGTTTTATAGGATGTTTTCTGTCCACCTTTCCTCAAGATGCTGCTCAGAAGAACCTCCCCCTCTTAGCACAAGAGTTCAACCCCAAACCCCACGAAGCCAAATTATTTGATTCAACAAGATACGCCGTGTCATGACGTGGTGCTCAGCTCAGGGTCCATATGTAAGCACTACACTTCAAAAAAAACAAACCACCAGCCAAAACTAACAATTACACTAGTTCAGCTAATTTCAGGTTAGTTTTTCAAATGGGTCCTTTCCTCCAGCCCTCCCTCCACCACCACCCCAATCTGATTTTTCCCATTTTCAAATAAGATTCAGAATTCTGCCCAATGGCAGGTGGGCGGAGGCGCTCCATATACTATGTTTGTTGGTAGCCCAGCAGTTATTTGTGGTTGACTTTTTTGGTTGTCCACAGGAATTTCCAGGGTGGTGTAAACAGACAGATGTGGGTTCTCTTCTGGTATATAGATCACCCATAGAGAGATATCAAAGAAAAAAAAAAAATCCATGAATAATGCACTAGTGGCAGTGTTTGAAGCTCAGAACTATAAACACTCACCTCTGAACTGATTGGTTTAACAGTTGTGTATGGACATTTAGGCCACCAGATAGCTTTTGAAATCAAAACATCACCAGAACGTTTCCCAAATATTTAAAAGTTCGTACAAAGTGGAAGTGAGCTCAAGTACTGGCAAACTCAACGCTGCTTCCGCCCTGAGAGCACTGCCCTAATCTCAAGAGCTAAAATTGCTCTTTCCTTCTTTTCCTCAGTGTCACGTTGGTTTGATTTTTCCTCCAGTGAGGTATCTCAACACCTATTCCATGATTCCTGGCTGCTGTAACACTGGCAAGCTAATGGGGAGGGCTTCGAGGGTATGGGTGACAAGACAGACTTTTTGCTGGTGTGATTAGTAAAGTTCCACCGATCTCAGGCTAACTCAGCCAGGAATTTCTGCTCCTTGATCTCTTTTTCTTTTTTGTTTTCACTGGTACCATTATGTAGAAACTATTTTTGTCATGTAATTTTTGTGTGCCTTATGTTCACACAAGAGACACATCATGGTTTTTTTCTTTTCCCTTGAGATTAACAAGCAGCACATGATTAAAATCATGTTAACAGTGCAATTTGCTAATCATTCTTACTCTGGAATTGTAAGCCAAAGTTTTTTTCATAGTTTATTTTTTCATGAGGATTTTGTATGTTTCTGTCAGTCTATTTTAGAGCACGGCAGGTTACAGAGGTGCTTTGATTCATGGCTGGACATAGATTATTTTAAGTAGAAGGAAAAAGGACTCTTGGTTTTAACAGCATCGCACTGTCATCTTGCGGTTGCAGCGCTCAGTTCCTAACCCTTATTTGGAAATGCCCTGAACAAGAATTTGATGTGAACAGGAAGAAACGGTGATTGCTTCACTCCCAGGGCTTCGGTTTGTTTGGAAGCCTCCTTCCTGCCACTCTTGTGACAACAAGACAGACTGACTTTGCCAACTTTTTCCACTTCAGTTCTTTCCATCTCCTTCGTGAGAGGAAAGCATGACCTCCTCCATAAAACCATCAGTATTTAGAAGATTTCATCTCCTCCAGACTTGCAGTACTTCTACTATGAATACTTACTCAAGGACACATTTTCACAGCAGTGTTGTGTACAGTCCTCCTTCCTGCCTCAGCTTTGAAGAGTGAATGCTCTACCACTGTCAGCTCCTAATTAGCTATACGTGCGTTCCACAACTGAGGCAAATCACTTCAAACACCTTCTTGGCTTAATTCACTTTTTTCAAGCAACCATTTTCGTCTCTTTTCCTGGACTGCTCAAGATAGTGAGATTCTCCTTGTAGACCCTTCCAATCAGCACAAAAGAGTTAACTTCCTGAGCTTGTCCAAGATGTAAGCGAAAGCCCTGAGCCAGGTTTTTCTTGGCCTCCAGTTGAGCTCTTCCTAGCTAGAGCATTGCTCTCCCACCTGCCTCCTTATACCCTCCTGCTGGTTAAAAAGAAACCATATTCCAGAAAGATACAGAAAAGGCACCGAGTCCCAGTGAAGTCTGATTTATTCATCCATCAAGGCATGTCTAGAAATGATGAAAGGATAGTCAGCCTAACTAGTTACTTGGAAGTGTGCAGCATGATGCTACTGAAAGGTTTGTCAAGCACTAGAACAGGCTGCCCAGGGAAGCGGTTGAGTCACCATCCCTGGAGGTATTTAAAAGATGTGTAGATGTGGTGCTGAGGGATGTGAGTTGGTGGTGACCCGGCAGTGCTGGGTTAACAGTTGGACTTGATGATCTTAAAGTCTCTTCCAACCAAAATGATTCTGTGATTCTACCCCTAACCTAAACCACAGATTCCAAAAGCTGCAACCCTTTCCTCCTCCTTAAAAGGCAACAAGTAAATCTCCTATTGTACAAATTCTTCCTTACCCTTTCACTAATACCACGAACCAAAAGCTTAAAAATCTACATTGTTTCTATTTATGCTCTTCACTTCAGTAATTTCTCTCAAGTTAGGGAAGAAAAACTTACAAGGTCACTATTGTTACCTTCAGTTCTTGCTTTCATATTTGGGCTGCCAATACTTTGGAGGGAATGTTCATTTTTGCATAAACCATTGTTAACATTAAAATGCAGGGGGGAAAAATAATCAGAAATGGGTTCCTATGGAGCTTAGTTTAGTACTTGGGAGGAAAACTTCTGTATTTTGGTTAGAATTGTGTTACTATTGTTTCCTTGAATAGAATTCAGAGTATGCATACTGAATTCCCTATATTCGGATAGAATTGCCTACAGCTTGGAAACCATGTTTACCCCAACTTTTTTAACACATGAAAATTTTCATGATCTTGCAAATGGAATACCACAGACAGACTTATGCATTGACCCAAAACTTACTACAAGCAGAGGGATTATCTGCGGGTGTTGAAATCCATTGATGTACCATTCAGAGTACACAAGAGCTATACTCTAAGACTGCCAAAATACAAGACATTTATTGCAAAACTAATTTTTTTTTCAGCTACAATGTATTTTAAAAGGTCAGAATTATCTATTTTATCCTCACATTTTCAGAATGACCACATTTTGGTTTAGCTTCAGAAAAGAACAAAACTTCTTGCAGAGATGAAATGTAAAAACACTTCAGAAAGAGAACTGCAAAATGACTGAACTGTTGACAGCTGCCACCGGTGTGACTGCCATTGTGAAACAAATGGATTGAAATATGAAGAATCTTATTTGTGGTAGATTTAGCAGAGATGTTAGGGGACTAACCTGCCTGATGAAGTGTGTGTGGGAAAGTCCATCTGCCCACGTATGGAAATGCCCCTGAATCCAGGAATCAATAAACTGCAGAAGGCAAAGCAAAAGCAAACCAAAATGGGGACAACTTGATATTGTGGGAGCAAGAAAAGTTGCAGTCTTCCCAGAGGGAGAAAATACACATGCTCACACAACCCAGAGAGTGTCAAACCCGAGCTGCTGCTGGAAGACTCCAAGAGCAGGGTGCCTTGGCTCTGTTTTGGAAAGACCACCTCTAACAGCAGAAGACAGCCTGATGGCTAATTCAGTCTTCACCTCACTTAGCCAGTACTGCCAACAAGGCTGCTAATTAGTACTAACTGTCACGGTGGTTTCTGTGATGTGGACAGCTGTTTGCGAAAAGCTGGACTGGGACCACCAACTCACTTCAGACAGGCCACTAAACAGCCATCTGAGGGTAACCACTAGGTCGCTGGCAACTTGGGTAAGATTCAAACTAGCGACTTCGAGGTGAAAAGGCTCCATATTCAATTACCAGTCCCCTGAGTCATCCCATCCACCCTCTGTAGTTATTTCAAAGCGCTTCGGTAAGCAATATCTGAGGACATTACATGTGTTCAAAATGCTAAAAATACACATCTAAGAGGGCAGAGAAAAGATCAGATCACCCAAAAGTAAATTTTCCTTTCTGTTTAAAAAGAAAATAAAGGGGAAAAAAAGAAAAAAAATGTTTCTAACACTTCAAGCTTGTCTGTTTTTTTTTTTTTTTTAAAAAAAGAATGCCCCCCCATGACTTTTTTTTGCCTTACTAATTCATTTCTTGCAAATATCATCAAAAGAAAATAAAGGGGAAAAAAAGAAAAAAAATGTTTCTAACACTTCAAGCTTGTCTGTTTTTTTTTTTTTAAATATAAAAGGCTTCCCCATGACTTCCTTTTGCCTTTCCAATTCATTTCTTGCAAATATCATCAGAATACTAAGAGAGACTGTTCTTGGAAAAAAGAAAAAATTCCTCTTACCTTCATATTTTCTAAATAGCCAAATCAATAGTAGAAAGAAGGGGAAAGCACTCGAGGGTGAGGGTGTGAGAATAGCAGCAGGAACAAAACAAAATGCCAAGAGATGGATTAAGAAAAGCCCCATGCTGAAAACGGCAACTCCCAGGGATTCCACCCAGGGCTTCTCAAATTTGCAGATTTGTTTTAAGAGCGACGCTGCCCTCTGGTACCCTGGGATATGGTATTTTCAATGCAACTCCAGAGGGTCACCAATCTATTTTTGTCACCTTTCCTGGGATCTGACAACTCTCACCAGGGGCTCAGTTAAATAAGCCTCCAGTTTTTAAACAAAGTGGACTTTAATTGAGAAGCACCTGTGGTGAGAGAGTACTGGCATTATTAAAAAGCAGATTTATCCCAGTGAATCATAGAGGCAGGGGGTAGGGGATCGAGTGGGGAGGGGGCATCCACACATACGTCATACCTGCAGCACAGTACCATTCCTTTCATAAAACTCCCTTGAAGAAATGTGTAGGATTTGACTGCACCCCATGAAGAGTGTTTTTCCCAACAAGCTGTTCCCAGGGCGTTGAAAAGCTATCATTCATAAAAAATTATTGAGGGGGAAGGAGGTAGCAAAGGAGAGTTCAGAAGGCCAGGGATGCCAGTGCAAACCACAGAATGAGACCCTCTGTAGAGCACGCACCTGTTTATGGCCACCATAATAGCGTAACTAGAAAGCTTAAAGCTCCAAATTGTGGGGGGTGGGAGAAGGGGTGAAAGAGGGAAAACATAATGAAAGCTTGTTCTAATATCAAAATACTCTTTAACCCATGGAGTGCAGGCTCACAACGGATGGCTGCAATTTAGAATAAAGCAATGCCAATGAAATAACCACAGAACTGCAGGATACTCTTCAGACACCTCTTGGTATCATTAAACAAACAGGGGCTTGGGCCAAAGATTGGCAGTGCACCACTAGTAAAATACGTAGTTAAAAGAACCCTGCTTCTTAAATAGTATTTAACATTGGCCCATGAAGCAGCTGAAAGTACAGACTATGTGCCAAGGTCTGTCTAAATGTGGTAATGAACAACTCCTGTAACAAAGAGTTTACGAGACAAGGAAAAAGAGAGCGTAGCCACCCACCAAGGACTTGGACAATACACAAATGTGCTGAAAGTACAGACTATGTGCCAAGGTCTGTCTAAATGTGGTAATGAACAACTCCTGTAACAAAGAGTTTACGAGACAAGGAAAAAGAGAGCGTAGCCACCCACCAAGGACTTCGACAATACACAAATGTCTAGAATGACAAAAAAATGTGCTGTAACTTTAATTACACTATTAATAAAATCCCTTGGTGATTTGTACCATCAACAATTTCTGGTGGTTTTTCCCTTTAAAATCACCCCCAAAGTCATAAGCAACTTTTGCCCTACCACAAGACTTTGATCTGCAAGGCTTGCCTTAACTTTTTTTTTTTTTTTTTTTAAACACAGTGTGTTTAGATCTGTATTTCTAGGTCTAATCTTTTTTAGTCAACCTGACTTGTACATTCTTCCAGCATGCTGTTCCCCTTCTCCACTTTAATTATTACAAATAATATTAACAGCTGAAAAACTTCTATAGCAAATGTAGGCAACTTCATCCACAGTTGATGAATAGGTAACCAGAAGCAGCAAATGCAAATGGATTCTTCTCACCCCACTCCCCAAAAAATCCCACAAAACCAAAATACATCACAAAGCCCAATATAATACACTGATCTTGCAACAAGAGATCACAACTGCGGGCACATGACAGGTTCTTATCACTCTTCCCACTGTTCTTCCTAGGCATCATTCCACCCAAGTTCAGTATCACTTCCTGATATTTCCAATATGAAAATATTTTCAGAAGTTACTGGGAAGAGGTCAACACTTACTGTTCATCTAGTCAAGCTGAAAATTACATAAATAATTAGCCACAAGAAAGTCCTTTGTCATGAATGCTTACTTCCCTATTTTTCCCCCAATTTGCTCATAAGCAAATGTTTAAATGTTTTGCTCATAAGCAAGTAAGTTTATCTTATAACAGCCCACATACACTAGATTCGTGAATGTATTCTGAGAAATGTGTCAAACAACATATTACATGCTAATGCTCAGTGTTAAACTGATTGCTCATTTAAAATGAGCAATATATAAATGATTTCTCATGAAAACCCAAGAAAATGCTGTTATAAGCATTCATTAGATAGCTCACAAAGGATGGATTTTAAAATGTTTGTAATAAAAGGAGGATTCGGCTTTATAATAACTTCCGGTAAATGCAATTTCAAAACCCAAACTGCCCAAGCTAACAGATGAAATCCCCTCTATACCCAGACTTAGGACTTGATATTTAAGATAAATTACATAATCCATACATTTCACTTATTACTGTGCTGTGAATACAACATAAACACGTATTTCTGCAAAAGAGGTCAATAGTAAAATAGCTATCATAGTCATTTGCTACGCTTATGTTTTAGATTTAACAGCACTGCTGACAGGCCTGTCAGTTTCCACGTTTCAGATAAATTTTTGAGATTTTTTTTTCCTTAGGCAACATAGCTTTTGTGCCTACTTTGATCACATATCCAAAACCCTGTAAAAAGAAAAGTTCTTAAGAAGAACCCCATTAGAAAACAAATCAGAGGTCACAGAATTATAGAAACGCTTTGGTTGGATGAAACCTTTAAAATCATTGATTCCAACGCGGCACTGCCAAGTCCACCGCTAAAGCACATCCCTCAGTGCCACCTCTACACGTCTTTTAAACACTTCAAGGGATGATGACTCCACCACCTCCCTGGGCAGCCTGTTCCAATGATTTACAACCCTTTCGGTGAAGAAATTCTTCCTAATATCCAACCTAAACCTCCCCTGGCACAACTTGAGGCCATTTCCTCTAGTCTCGTCACTTGTAGCATGGGAGAACAGTCAACCCCCACCTCACTACAGCCTCCTTTCAGGGAGCTGTTACAGAGCAATAAGGTCTCCCCTCAGCCCCCTTTTCTACAGGCTAAACAACACCAGTTCCCTCAGCCACTACTCACAAGACTTGCGCT
>NW_010416823.1:0-2903 GCF_000710305.1 Buceros rhinoceros silvestris | reverse complement strand
GCTTGGCCCCCTGGGCACACTGCTTGCTCCTACTCAGCTGGCTGTCAACTACCCCCCTCAGGTCCTTTTCTGATGGGCAGCTTTCCAGCCACACTTCCCCAATCCTGCACCGTTGCAAAGGGTTGTTGTGGCCCAAGTGCAGGACCTGGCCTTTGGCTTTACTGAACCTCATACCATTGGACTCAGTCCATCGACTCAGCCTGTCCAGATCCCTCTGTAGAGCCTCCCCACTCTCAAGCAAATCAACATTCCTGCCTAACTTGGTGTCATCTGTGAACATACTGAGGATCACTGTTAAAGATATTAAAGAGAACAGCCCCCAGTACTGAGCCCTGGGGAACACCACCTGTGACTGTCTGCCAGCTGGATTGACTCCATTCCCCACCACTCTCTGGGCCCAGTCATTCACCCAGTTTTTTATCCAGCAAAGAGTACGCCAATCCAAGCCATGGGCAGCTGGTTTCTCCAGGAAAATGCTGCAGGAAATGGTGTCAAAAGCTTTACTAAAGTCTCTGGAGATCACATACACAGCTTTTCCCTCATCCACTAAGCAGGTCACCTTCTCATGAAGACCAGGTTAGTCAAGCAGGACCAGCCTGCATTAAACGCATGTTGATTTGGCCTGATCACCTGGTTGTCCTGTACCTGCCGCATGCAAGGTAATGTGCTCCTGGAGTCAGACTGACAAGCATGTATTTTCCTGGATCTTTCTTCCAGCCCTTCTTGTAGATGGACATCACCTTTGCTAACCTCCAGTCAACTGATACTTGCCCTGCTAGCCAGGGCTGCTGACAGGTGATGGAAAGGGCCTTGGTGAGCGCTTCCACCAGCTCCCTCAGGATTCTTGGGTGGATCCCACCTGACACCATAGACTTGTGTGTGGTAGATCACTGGCATTTTCCTCTTGCATAACAAGGGCTTCATTCTGCTCCCCTTTCCTATTTTCCAGCTTAGGGGGCTGGATATTCAGAGAACAACTGGTCTTACTATAAAGACTGCAGTGAAGAAGGCATTCAGTACCTCAGCCTTTTCCTCATCCTTGGTCACTCTGTTTCCCTCCCACATCTAGTAGAGGATGGAGATTCTCCTTAGCCCTCCTTTTGTTATTACTGCATTTATAGAAACTCTTCTTATTGTCTTTTATGGCAGTAACCAGATTAAGTTCTAGTTGGCCTTTGGCCTTTCTGGTTTTCTCCCTGCACAGCTTCACAACATCTTTGTAGTCTTCCTGAGTGGCAGACGGGAAGACTACAAGACTATAGACTTCCCTTTTCTTCCTGAGTCCCAGACAAACCTTTCTGCTTAACCTTCTGTGCCACTGTGTCTCTAGACTTAGGCTTGATGGAACTCAAACACGGTAAGAAACTTTTAGGTTTAGCATAAACATGTTATGGAAGTCTCCTGACTGTTAAACAAGACTGAGTGCAAATTACAGTACATCGTACTAATGGTGCTTCAGCGATGTGTCTACATCCCCACCGGCGTTAGCTGTGCTTCTGAACTGAGGTGAGACGCCATGCAGCAAAAAGAGGATGAAATTAATTTTAAATGCTCTGGACTTCCATCTGTCTTTACCTCCAGCTGTTTTTTCTTTTTCTATGAAAAGACATGAAAAATTAGAATTCTCTGATTTATGTATTTTCTGGTTTTTATTTAAATATTTTAACTATAAGTATTTTCCTGGATTATGTACTTATTTACTACTATGCTGTAAGGCTGCAGAAAATGCTGAGCCAGATAGCAGCTCATACTGGATTTTCATAAGGTAATTACAAGAAGTACATTGCTAATCCTGTCCAAAATAAATTTGGGGTGAAACTACACATTGCTTTGAACTTAGTCTGGAGAGGGGATTGTTTTACCAAAGGACACCTTCTAGTTAGCAAAATTCTGCACTGTCAGAGTCTGGAAGGAATGATGCAATATAATCATACTCCCCTTTCTGTTTCACAAACAGACTAACAATGCATTCCTTATCTTTTAGACATCTTTCTTGGACCCAAATTACCTGAACTACTCCCTCTCTTACCCTCTGAGATCCTTTATTTATTTGTTGTTGCTATCTCCAGTTTCAGCAGTTCCTTACTCCGTGTTAGAGAGACAGCAGCAGGTAGCTCTCAGAAAAATGTAAAGAATCTCTGTTCTTGATTTCTTCTGCCAGCATCATACTAGTCAGAAGGACTAGTTGACTAGCTGTTGAAAATGCTCTGTACAGACCTTGGACTCATGACTGGAACAAAGAAGATGCAAAAGCAAATTCAGCAAATTTAGTAGCTCAGCTCTCACAAGTCTCTACTTACAATGCATAAACTAAGGACTTGCAGAACGTACAATGTGGCCAGATTTGAACTGAATTACGACAGAAGAAAAAGGTATAACCCTCATTTATAATGGAAATTGTTAAGTCTTTAAAAAATATATTTTAGGCATACTACTAACATATGGAAAAAACAGTATCTGTTTCTCTTCCTCAAAAATTACTGGATCTTATGATGAAAAATGACTGTGAGAGAAGGTTTCCATAAAGAAACCAATTAAGCCTAAGGTAGCATGGAAAATTTCCACTTGAATGGCTATGAGCAACTGCAATTGGATTATAACACGGAAGACATCATTTAACCCTAAACAGAGCACTGCTAACAGGTCTGCCCATAAACAACAAAGACCTAAATATTGTCCGTGTGTAACAGAGTAAGAAATATCTGTCTCCAGGCACACTCTGAAAGCAGCGTGCGCGCTATCACTCAGCTGTGACCTCAGCATACTGCAGAGGAACTCTAGAAGAAATCAGGAAAACGGTGACAGCTGAACTAAGAGCTCGCCTTGCAGGCGGCGGTCAGCGGCGGCTCGCAGAGCGCTCCCTGCTCGCGGCGCGGGGCAGTTCTCAGCACCGCGGACAGCGC
>NW_010416822.1:66021-76043 GCF_000710305.1 Buceros rhinoceros silvestris | reverse complement strand
GGGGGGCGGCTGCCTCGGAGCCGGTTTGCGGGGAATGTCGCTGTCCCCGCGGAGGGGGAGCTGGCCTTGGCACCGTTTCCGCACCGTCTGATGCAAAATCCCTACGTGCTGCTTCGCCTTACGGAAATCGGCGTCGAAGCCCCCGTAAGGAGCAGGCATAAATTAACCTCTTCAAGCGGGAATTATTTCTAAGAATAACTCAGAAAATGAAAGGGTTGCTCAACTAAATCATGCACAGGAACCTCTCGGGAGGAAGACATGTTTCAGGAAAGGCTAGCTTCTAGCGAATCCCCCTTGCATTGCTTTGGTAGAATAAAAATCACGTTCATAGGGGAATGCCTAGGAAAATAGAAATGTTTTCAAAAATAAAATCAGTGCTGTGCTTTTACCAACCCCTGGATTATGTGTTTCTGCTAACAGAGCTAAAAATGTCTGTTATGAAAATAGAATGAGGTTCTCAGCACGTCTTGAAGACCAAAACCTGCTATGGCTGCTCAGCTGGTAGCAGGTGGAGTTGCAGAGGCACTAGCTGCCTGGTGTGTCACTTGGAGGCATTTAGCCCCCCTGGAAAGTACAGTTACTTGTGTACTTCTGTAAGATCAAGAGTAGACAGTTTAAGCTTAAGGAGATGGGTGTGATGTGACTTTGTTTATGGGCACAGCAGTAACCCGGAGATAGAAATGTTTCATAGAAATGTTTCCTGATGTTTCATGTCTTGAGCAAAGTGTTTCAGGTGACCCTGCTCACAGGGAAGTGACTGAGGCACTTCGAGGAACCGTGTAACTTACCTCAGAGAGAGACTGTGAAAATGAGAAGAACTTAATAGTAAAATATGGTGTAAGTTAACTATAACTGGTACACTAAATAAAAGCGTAAAAATATGTACAATATTTAATGTATAAAATATTAAAATGTAAACATTGGGTGAAATATAAGACAAAACCTATTTTCTTTCAGATACACTTGAAGGGCTTTGAAGGTTTTCTAGGAGGTAGAAGGAGTCAGGCTGAGAAGGGATTTCAGGTACCAGTGGAGTGTCTCTGTCCCCTACGTTCCTTAAGCCCCTGGACGCGGTCAGGAGCTAACCCAAAGTAAGCTGCACCAAGTGGAAACCTTTGCAGAGGCTGGCGCTGTGGGCCCAGCAGACACAGCCCATCCGTAATTAGGCCTGCTCAAGAAACGGCCTTTGGTGGAAGGCACTTGCTGTGCCACGTGCCTTAAATAACCTTTGCATAGGAGGGGCCAAGCTTGGAGAAGCCCCTAAGGAAAGGTAGAGTCTTCCTCACTCTCTGTGCTGCTTTTATTCCTTTGGGAATCCAGACAGAAATCCAGGAGGGGATATTGCCTCAGCTTGTCGAGAACTCTAATGCAGGGGATGATGTAGAGGCCCTGCAAGACACCACAGAACTGTGCTGTTCGGTGGGCTTTGGCCTGCAACAGGATGGGATGAATTACAGAGCAGCAGCACGGAACACGTGCCTGCTGCTCCAAAGGGTTGCCTTATATAATATTAACTGCTAATCTGCAGTTTCCCTAGAAGCTCCCTATAGCTCTTACAAGGAGTAAGGCAAAGGATTCTGAAACCGACGAAGAACTTTGACTGAGCTTTGTGTACAGCGCCCACATGAAGCAGGTGACTTCACCACTCTGGTGTGGACTCTTAAGACCTTCAGCAAGTCATTTTCAACTAGATCTAAAAAGAGATGGAGATCTCTTCAACAGTCAGCTGCTCTGAGAGCGAGTCAGAGTCCTCACTTAGCAGAATGGTCTCCTGACAGGACTTTCAGGACTTCTGTGTTAGTCACAGGAGTACAATCTAGAGCCAGCGCAAGCCCTTCTCCCCCAGAAGCAAGTTCTAATTGTTGAACTGAAGACTTACGGTTCCTCTTGAACTGATGAACGTGTAGGTATTTGGTACAAGTAAAAGCAGTATCAAGAGGAAAAACCGACTGCAATACACCTGAGCCTAAACATCGGTTAGGAAATCGCCACAGGTCTGCCACTGAGGGTTTTCTGCTATTAGAGTCCTTAAGAATATGTTACGAATACGACTAACTCCTGGAAACAAATGTGTTTGGTAGCAGAAACTTCCAGGACTGGATACACTAACATTATGTAAAATGTATGCAGGCCAACTGATGGTTAACTTCCAAAGAAATACTCTGGACCGGATTTTGGTTTCAGACTGATTTAAGAGTAATTCAAATGAGCAGATTTTGCCAAAACAAGCATTAAAATGTAAAACCAATACGCCCCTCTTAAGATCATTGTTATCAGTAGAGCTATTCTTCATTCACACAGGAAAAGCAAAAGGGGGATTGGGATAGACCTTTGGAAGACATAGAATGAAAAGGCAAGAAAACAAAGAGATGGAGCTTCTGAAAAATGTACATGGGTCATTCTCTAAAAACATCAGAGGCAAACAAAGGAGCATTATGAAATAAATCTTAATGCATTTTCAGCTACATATTTTCTAGTTTCATGATTCAAAAAATTAAACAGCCTGATGGCCTATTCTATGTATCATAAGAATTTTTTGAGAGGTTATTTTAAAACACCGGTAGTACTCCTGCTTAGCAGAGCTGTCCTGAGAGCCGAATGGGTCTGGTTTGCCTTGTGCATCGTGCTCACCTGAAGCACGTGGTGATCAGCACTGCTAGGCAGTTTGGCCTGGTTTATATTCGTGATTATGCTTGTGGCATTTTAGGGTTCTTTAGAGTGTGTGGGTTATCTGAGCTTCATTTGCATAGCTGAGAAAGACAAAACTTGCCATGAAAATTCATAGTCCCTCTGGTCCAGTAGGAATTCATTTTCATGGTAAGAAGTCTACATGCCTCTGGGAGATACTGAAAATGAGTATACCCGGAATAGGTTTTGCCTTTTGTTGACTGACTTTCTTTTCAGCATATTCAGTGTATATCATAAGTATATTCACTTACAGAAGAAATACAGATGTCTCGCATTTTAATATGAATCTGGAAAACTTCCAGGGTTATGTAGTTTCTGTTCCTGGCAGAATGGTCATGCTTTAGAGGCAGGACTGACAGATACCTTTCTTCTTGGTGAAGGAAAGAGACTACGTTCATCCACGCTATCCCACTTCAAAAACTCCTGCTTTAAATCCTGGTTACACAGTAGTTGCTACGAGTGTGGCTTTTGACTCCAGTGGCCCTACTGCTGCATCTGGTGCCCCAGCTGTGGGAATGCAGAAGGCCAAGGTGGTGTTGATGCACTTATTCTCCAGCTAAATTGTGTTCCTGTGACACAGCCTTCATCTGTTGGTTGCTTAACTTCCAGGGACTAAAATCGGAGACTTTTCAGATGATTTCCCCGGTACAGTTTATTTTTTCCTTACGTGTCTTCTGGACTCTTGTGTATGATGAGTATATACAGATATAGGTAGCTTCTTTTTCTACATTTTTCCAGAGCACAGCTAGGAGTTAATCGTCACAGGATTGTTTGGAAACACTTCTTTCAGTACTGCAAGACCACTTATTTTTCTTGTTCCCCCAGAGGAGCTGGAATTCTCACCAGCAGAAAGCACAAAGATCTGTTATCATTGTAGGACTCCAGGCTGCAAAATGCAGGATGTCATCAGCTTTCATTGAAATAAATGTATGTAGGGAATGTTTACTGTGTCTCAGTACCAGATGCTCTGTTTCTTTTTGTTTCTAACATACAGCGCCAGGTTTGAAACGTCAGATGTTTGTACGCATCACTTGGTAGCTCAATGCCACTTCTCAGTCACATCTGGATTTTTTTTTCAGCTCCTCAGCCATGCATGACCCATGAGATTTATATTATGCACCTTTTCACCTGAAAGTCATGTATAGGCATCGGGAGCCAAGAGAGTACGGTGATTAGTATAAGAGTAGAGGGAGTGTAGGGCTACATCTTTCTTCCTAAAACCAGGATGTTTGGATCTAGTGTAAGAGTTAAACTATATTGCTGTGTCTTGGAGGCACAGTGTAGACACATTTCTCTCTCCATAGGTTTTCTGTTATGCTTAAATTAGCTGGGGTGGGGAGGGAAACCAACAACAACAAAAAAAGCCCCAGCTGCAGAAGATGAAATTGTCCCCATGCTGTGGAAGTAGCGTAATACTTTACAAATACATGATTTTTTTCTCTCAAAAGAGTCAACCATGTGTGAGGGGACGGAAAGAAGGAGAAATACACTTAACCGTGCTCGTTGAGCTGACCTTGTCATGTGGCTGACTCTAATGGATGTCAGATTTGTTTATAACAGTGCATTAGAGACCAGCATCCCCAAAATATTTAGGGGCTATCTGAGGCCTGAGGATGCCGCTGCGCATCCAAAGCAGCTATATATAATTCATTGGCCAAGTCATCAATGTGACCTCCTCCACATCACTTCTATGCTTACAGCCTGCGTACTGCCAGCTTTCAGCAGCAGATCAGCAGAAAAGGGAACAAGAAGCTAGGTGTCAGGCCTCTGCCAAGGCTGTCCCAGGGGAAAAAAATGCAAGTGCCACATACATGTTAGATATCCCTCTGTGTTTACCTGCTTGCTTGGCAAGTGCAGAGTTTGAGCAGTCCATAGTAAAAGAAGACCCTGCTCCCTTTTCAGTCCTGCATCATTTTCCTGACCCCAGTGGTAAAATAAGGCCTGAATACATTAGAAATCAGAGATTTATTTTTCCAAATCATTAGCTCTTCCAAAAATAAAAAAAAAAATGGCCCTCTCTGTGATTTTCTTCTATAATTGTAAAAAATTTGTTACTGTGCAGGCAAAACTAATAAAGAACACTTTGTGGAACCTTAAGTACACAGGAGCTGAGCTGTTAAGAATACTGCATCCTGACTTAGGATCTTGTCACTTAAAAGTTCAGTTTGTAGGAAGGGAGTTCAGAGGGGGTGAAACAACCCGTGAGTAAGCCTTTGGAGAAGGGTTGGCACCCACAGAATTATTTTGGCTTTGGTTTTTTGGGTTTTTTTTTTTTTTGTATGTTAGAGAGTAGAATAAATTGTAGCGTTGTGCAGGGATTGACAGGTTTGTCCCCTAGAAATGGCATTTTTAAGGAAACTTGTAGCTGAAGTTTTTTAACACTCTGGCCAAAAAACAACCACCTGTTTTTTGAACTCTTGCTGTTCTCGATTTACCATAACATTGCAGAAGGAGCATAAAAGAAGTTTCGTAATCAACAGTATGTGCAATATCTTAAATCTCATTGTTTGTAGTTATTCATTGATTATAACTAATCATTGCTTTAATCAATAATAATAATTAACTGCAATAATTATTATAAAGAATCATCAATTAGGTTTGAAGTCACACTAAAAAGAAATTCATTAACGGTATTTTTTGTGTTGTAGAATTTCTGCCTATGGATTTGCGTTCTGTTTAAGCATATATACTTAATTAAACATGAATATTTTTAAGTGCTTCTAGATTATTCCTGCCTGAGAATGTTTTTGTTAAACAATTTTTACTTTGTTGGTTTCTCCCTGTGTAATTGCTACTTCACATACATCTCCAAAAAAAAAGAAAGCAGCAAACGCTTTTAGGATTACAGTGCAGTCAGCATGACTTTGAGATTTCTCAATAGGAATTTTATCACTGATTTATCCACTCTATTTTTGGTCTTACACATACGGAGAGGTTTTCTATTAAGATTTGGCAAAAGATCAGGAGGATTGAAGTTATCTGTTGTATTTCTAAAGGCAGACTCTAATTGGCAGTCACTGAACAATTAAGTTAAACTCTAAAATCAATGCTGGAAATAAGGATAACTTAATTTTCCAAAATGGTAATGATAATAGATTTCAATGACACTGGGGATCTGAAATTAAACTGTGAGTTGAAATAAAATCCAATAGTGTTAAATCCAGAAAGAGAAAGACTATCGTATCATGTCTCTGCAATTAGTTTCCACACAGATTTGACAACAGTGAGGTAAAAATCCTTTAGAAGTTCCTTACGGCTTTGGGCCAGATGAAACTTGCATCAAAAAAAAAAAAAAAAGACAAGAAGCAGTAGAAACTTTGAGTTCAGAGAGAAAAGCAAAAAGCCTTTATACAGATGCAAATTTTAGACTTCAGAAAAGCCTGAATGCCTTCTCTTATGAACCTGAGGCATTTAAGAATTAAGTTGAGAACATTAAAAAATCTACAAACCTGACTTTTAGGTCAAGCAAGTCCCCTGCTTTCCAGCTATCCTGTGCTTAGTTCGCTCTCAAGAGTCCTCTTGACAGCCTCATTTGTAACGCATTTAAACTTGTGCTTGGTCTTAATCCCAGCCCTGCCCAGCAGCCTCACTGAGAGTGAAGGCACTGCACTGGTGTAATCAGCAGGAGCCATGGGTTCTCAAAAACAATGGCCGAAATGGGCTGAAACCATTTCTTCTTCCTATTCTGTTTCTGGAAGGTATTCAATCACAGTCATGACCTCCCTCAGTATTCACTCCTGTCTAGTTAAAAGAGACCTGTCCTTCCATTCTCTCCCCCTGTCTTTTGTGAATCTCACAGCAAAGGACAACAGGACAACAGCCAGGGCAGCTGAGAGCTGCAGTCACTGTTAGTAGTCGGCTAGGAATAGCAATACCCACCACAGCCCTCATTTCTGTCTCATCCCTCTCTTGTGCCTTGTCATTTAGATCATGAGTTCTTTGGCACAAGGACTGACAGTTATGGTAAATTTTAACAGAATCTTCCACAGTGTCACAGCCTTGCAGTGCAAACACAACATAGATATTAAACAGAGCATCCTCCTCCCAAGTACTTGGCTGGTATTTTGTCCACGAGGAGAAACTGATGGCATTCATTAGCTATGTCTTTGATTGAGGCAATCTCGTTTATTCACTTGATTGCTTACAAAGATTCCCCGATTCCCAGAAAACAGGAGAAAACAAACAGGAGGTATCTCCTTCGTTCAGGAACTCCTTGTTTGCTGTAGAAAGGTTGCAGAATGTCCTAAGGATCTAAGAATTTCCTGGCCATCCAAGTTTAAAAAATATTTACAAAATACTAACAATCCAAGCAGCATATCAGGCATGCCTGAACCCTTTTTGACAGGTGGGCTAGCCATACTGTCTTTATTCTGCATTCGGCTAACATGTCTTGACTTCCTCTGAAAGCTACATACATATTGCTTCTCTCTTTTCTGCCTATGTTTTAGAGACAGGTAAAACTAATCAATTCCACAGCTTTTGTATTTGCATCCAGTCTCAAGGAAAATCACTGAAGTCATTCTGGCCAGCACACTGAGCAGTGACTTCAATATTCAACTGTAATTACAAGAGAGACATTTCATTTCCCCCCCTACTTAGCCTGACTGAAATATAGCCCAGGCTAATCACTTCTGTGACCTGTATTTAAAGAGTGTCTGCTGGTAGCAACCAATGCAGTCCAGCACACCACCACCACAGGATCTCGACGGGAGTTCATGGTAAGAGGTGATGCCTGTAGCACATTTTAGCAAAGCAAAGAGAGGTACAGAACTCCAACCTACAGAACTGATCACACATTTGAGTATGTGACGCTCCGTGGATGCACACTTACAAAGCCCATGGATTTTGAGATGTTATTCTCCCAAAAATAATTAGGGACTCTGTTTAGTTAAGTACTGGCAAATTATAAAGAGTTAGATATATAACTACCAGTTATATAGTTTTATACAGTTATATATAAAATAACTGAGATAATAAAAAAGCTGAGATACATAGTTGTATATCTCAGCTTTAAAGAAAGGGAATTTATAGAAGCTAGTGATTCCAAGAGAGTTTTGAATGATGTATACAGTTGCATATTCTTTCAAGATAAGAGAGAAACTAGGAGGGGAGCTGTGCTTACTTGTTGCCTTTCTTTTGGTTTAAGCCTCACTGTCTCCATTGCATCATTGAAGAAACCAGCAATATCTGATCGCTCCTGACTCGCCTATAATGTTTGCAGAGAGAATATGGTTTAAGTGAAGCTTTGATTATTTGGAAATTCTCCAAGGGGAGGGAGCACCTTGAATTGGAAATCTAGGGCTCTGCAGAGACCCTGTGGAATAGTAGAGTTAAAGGTCTTACATTCTAACTCAAGAGCAAGCAGTTCAATGTTTCCTTCAGAACAGGTTGGTGGAAGGCTGGAGACAAAAGTCCCTACCCCAGATGCTGAGCTATTGCTTTCCGATGTGTGATATGTGCCTTGTGGCTCTTGGCCAGAAGAAAGATTTGTTACGTATCCAGTCAGTTCAGGGAAGTTCCTGTGCTACTGAATGCTCTTTTGGTTTGTTCTGTACTATGTAATGTCCAGGAGGTTTTCACCTTTTATTTTTCTCCTTACAAGATCTCTACTTATTTACATCCTTGTTGAGCTCTTTGGAGAATTCTTTTGGACAATTCTCTTTGGACAATTCCTAACTCAGTACAGCAAAATCTTCTTCAATACTAATAACATTAATTATTATTGATGATCCTATGGCTTACTTAATAAAGACTCTTGATGTACAGTTTAAGAAAATAATAAGAGAAAAAAGAAAAAAATGTTAAAAGTTATTAAACCCCAAACCAAACGTTTTCAGCAGCTATGCTGATTATGGTCCTGGCTTTAAGACTGTAAGGCAAACAGAGTTTGACCACTCGGGTCAAACTCTTCATTTACAGGTCTAAATTACGAGCTAAACAAGGAGTCTTTCTCCACTAGCCAACTAAGGAAGTAAGAGTACAAAGACTTATTAGTCAAGATACATGAACTGAGGTTGGGGGTTTTATTATTCTAATTAGGAACAGGAAAATTCCTATTCCATTTTGTAATTAAAACAATACACATTCTACCATCTAATTATATTTGACATTTTTAAGGTGTTGGGAGCTGAAGTCTATAATTACAGAACTACCACTGCCTTAAGCAGAATACTCCATAAATATTCATACATTAAATAGGCAGTTATACTGTTTAGAAGAATTTAGAAACATTTCCTCTTTTTTTTTCTTTTAATGTTAGATTTTTAGGAGACACATATTATATTTGTATTTTTAAAAAGATAGAAAGAAAAATGTCCTGTGGGATCTGACATACAGTATATAGCAAATTGACTATAAAGCTATTCATTAGTATTGTAAGCAGTTACATTGGAGAGTTATAGTGCTTTAGCTTTCTTTTCTTTTAGCAGAATGGATAATTACAGTGAGAAATAATATGGGAGTCCTGTACTAAAGTCATAAGACAGTAAAATGCAATACAATTCCTTGATTTTGTAATTAACAATGAAATTACAGCTTACATAAAGCAGTTAAAAAAAAAAAAAGTTATCCACCTCTTTTTAGTGTTTTCCAGTGAAGTATCACTTCGTGTATCACCTGGTTTTGGTAGTTCAGTATTGCCATTTAAAACAGTTGCCTGCCTAAGAATACCATAATCAAAGTAGAGGTGGCTTGTTGGTAATGCAGAGCCAGTGTTCAAGGAGAGGCTTTCCTTGTCTTGACATTAGAGAAATGGAAGAATAGACGGTGAAGATGAAACTCTGAGTGAAGGGTGTTCCATGAGTCTGCCTGCTCTGCATTTCCCTTCTAGGAAACAAACCTGGGGGGACATCTAGATAAAAGAGTACAATTTCTGAAAAGAAGGGCGGTGGGCACTTTCCTGTTTTGTCCGTTTAGCTCACTGGCATAGGTTTGTGTCCTGTTACAAGACGCTTTGCCGCATGGGACCTGGACCCTGGCCAAGTCGTTAGGTATGACTTTCAAATAGTTAATAATAAAAGACATTACAAATGTTTCAAGAGTTAAATGCTGTGCAGAATTTCAGTGTCTCAGCAAGAGCAGCAGAGACTCAGTGCAAGCCCCCAGCATGCCAGGGCAGTGTGCATGTGCCAGCCTTCTGGTCAGAGACCTCTCATCCCAAACAGCCCCACAGTCACTCTGCAGGCAGGTGCGCTGCTCCACAACAATCTTCGTTATTCCCAGAGTATGAAGACTTCAGGGAAGTCCTCTTTCATCCTTGCTCATCTTTACAATGACTGTCTAGCCCATCTTGACCAATCGCGCATGCTTCCATTACAGTCCACGAGGGACTGCAT
>NW_010416822.1:42811-65891 GCF_000710305.1 Buceros rhinoceros silvestris | reverse complement strand
CAGGAAGTGAGAAGTAGTGTTACACACTGCATCCAGCTAAAGGATTGGACTCATCCCTGTGACAGGCAGGAAGCAGGACTCAATTTACTTACAGTATATGTGAGAAATGGAACCTTAATTCGTGTCACTAAATGGATAATTAGGGGAAGCAGGGGCCCACGTATGGAATTTGGTGTTTTGCTAAAAAACTGCCAGATCTGCAAAGAAAGCTTGAAACAACGAAAGCCTGAAACAACAAGGATGGAGTTAAAGATCTTATCTGCCACCACCCTAAAGATCAATAACATCCTTTAAACTACCATAAATTTCACCTATAGCTGTCAAGGCCGGACGACATCCTTCAACTGCTATGGACATCACAACAATACTGTGGCGAGATTGGTGTCGTAAATTCCCAGAAGGAGAGGCCTATAAATACAGACTAAAAATCCGACTACATTCGTGCGTATTGATGGAGTCTTACTCCCTTGCGCACCCAGCGCTGCTTTGCTTTTACCTTATACAAACCTTTTAATAAACCAAAATTAAAGAGAGTTCACGATGTATGTGTGAATCAATGCGGCATTTATAACAGTATATATAATTAATTCCATACATATTATATGTCAGATTATATAATAGTTATAGATTACATAGCCACATAATATGTATTACATATTATTAATATTACAGGCTATACGTAATATGTGTGTGTCATATAGTACGTGAGTGCAAATATACATACATGTTTGGGTTACGTATGTATATACACACTTACTGAAGCAACCTTACTAGATGCTTGGTGTTATTTTTGATACAAATTTTTGTAACTTTCGTAATGCTCACAGCACTTAGGGATGCCAATACACATTCCCCACCTTCCTACGCAATCACATGCCACGTTACAATGCAATCAACTTGAACACAGATAAGCAGACAGGCAAAATTTTTTCATTCTCTATTGTCTGCAGATTTTGCTTAGAACACTTTGAGATACAACTCACCCTCTTCAAATCTGTCCTTTAGCATATCAGAGTTAAGCTGTTCTTTTCAAACAAAAACTAAGTCGTATTAAAAAATGTTTCAGTGAAATTTAGCTAGAACCCTCTGTGTTTAACCACTCAGAATTACATTTTATGCACAAAAAAGTCTGCATTTTAAAAGCGCGGTGTTTAAAAAACTGAAAATGGCCAGTTAATGCAAGAAACCATTGTCTCCTGTTATATATAGCAGCTTTTATTAATCACTTTTCTAATATATATATTTATCCAGATTTACCTCTGCTTTTTTTATTCCATTGTAGAATGGGATGAATTATCTTTGTAATGCACATTGCAAGAAAAAAGAAGAATATAATCTAAGTATGTCTGAAATTATGTTAGGACAATCGCTATTTTTCAGAATGCGAGGTGCTTGATGTAAAAGAGGAGATAAGAGGAGTGCTGAAGAGATGGGATGCAGCCTTATCAGATTTTATCTATGTGAATCTCTAAAGTAATTGCAAGCTTTTACTTTTCAGCGGCAGCTGACAGTGAGGAAAAGTTAATGTGATAGCCATCTTAAAAAGACAAAAAAGAAAAAGAAGCAGATAGGCAGCTCACATCGTATTATCCATAGGTACCTTCAGTGCTGTAGCAACACCGGGAAGGAGTCATTGCAGCTCAGTGCAGCAGGCAGTCCTAATGTTCCCTTGTTCAGTAAGGACTCTGGGAAATAATAACAAACAAAAACTGCTTCTGAGCATTTACTAAGAGGACAGAGAGAATGATCACATGCTGCTTGTCACCTCTGACTGCCCTGATGACGACCCTGGGGGCAGGGCTGTCCTCTTTGTTCACTTATAAACCAATGGCTGCAAAATGCCTTTTTGCTATTTCTTCTCTTGCATGACTTCCTTCCACAGAGGCTCACTGGTTGAATCTGTGCTTTCAGGAGGGGGTGGCAAGCTGGGGCAAATTTACCCCCAGAAGGGCCAGCTTCACTCTTAATAAATTACTGGAAGTAATTGCGAAGGGTAAAATCACTAAATAGCTAGAGGATAAAAGAATTGTGAACCACAGTCATCGTGGTTCTAAACAGACTGAGTCTCGCCAAAGTTAATTGCTTTGTTGATAGAATTACAAAAGGAATGTGCAAAGGCAGAACACCGTATTACCATGTATTTAGGTTCTAGGAAAGCACTGGATGCTGTTTTTCATTAACTGTTACTTTGAAACTTAATGCAAACTGGCTGTGATATAAAAAGTGTCATATACATGACAGAGAGTTGCTAAAGGACCAGAAAGGGTGATGATGAACAGCGGAATGCTGAGGGCCCACAGGGGACACTGCAGTCATGATAGTTCCTTTGCCAGGAAAAAAAAACCCACCAAAGTTTGTCTATTAATGATTCATAGATGAAAAGGCTAAATTACGTGGGCTGAAGACCGGATTGGCTGTTTTGACTAGCTCGGTAGACAACAGGGTTATTTGATATTAACTGAATAGTATCGTATCTCTAGAGAATTAATTATTTAAGGATGGTAAAATGGATGTGGTAAGGAGCAGGGAGATGTAAATAGTGCACATCACAGAGATTTACTAACAGACTATGTTGTCTTTGCAAATGCATTGCTATTCCATTTCCAAACAGTATTTTGTTGCTTTCTTCTCTTCCAGTTGCCCATATTGGCATCTTCTGTTGTTAGCCTTTATTTTCTTGAACTTACTGATGTCTTCAAGCCAGTTCACTCTGGATTTAATTGCTATGACAAGAGTCTGAGTATGCCATACATTGAACCCGCACAAGAGTCTGTTCCCTTCTTGATGTTGCTTAGTCTGGTTTTTGCTGGACCATCAATTACGGTAAGTTTGAGGTGCCACTGTCACTTATGAAAGACTTTGAACAGAGTTGCAGCTGACATAAAGAAAATAGCCCTTTTGCTTTCAGTTAGGCTGCAGAGTGTCATCCAGGCTAATTACCTTAGCATTTTAAATTAATCTTTCATTCTTCTGTAGCAGGAGGAGACACACTCCTTAAAACATTCCCTGCAGCACTTCATCTACTCGCACTGTCCTGATTGTGGGCATTAATGTTAAGAAACAACATCTACGGTTGGGTGAGAATAGCTTGAATCATTCTGTTATGCTGTACAAATATTTTAACTTTTATAGACAAGTCGTGAGAGAGACCTTTCTGAGAAAAAAAACTTGAAGAATCTGTTGAAAATTAAAGCCTTTCATTCAGAGCCCTGAACATGCCACTTTTGTTAGAACTAGCTTTATTCAGTGAGAAGGTGTATCAACCATGTCAGTGAAATCAGTTACACTTTCCCAAGTAGCACTGGGACTCCTCTAAATAGTGTATTAGTCATTAAGAGCAGACAAAGAGGCTGGTTTATTCATTCATCCAAAGGGAGGAGATTATTTCAGCAGAACAAAAATGTCCTGTCAGACTATAAGCAGCTTGGTCGTTATTTTAAAGAAAAAAAAAAACCAAACTGATACAGGTGAGTATTGTCCCTGCTGGAATTGAAGACTTTACCTATATATACACACACACACACACTAAAGGGAACTAATTGTGTCTGGTTTTAGGCAGCTCAGATAGGAGACTTATTCTCACACAGCTCCTGCTTGGCAAATGGAGAGGGAAATTCACCTTGAATGGGTGATTCCATGCACCTGAAAAGCTGAATCAACCTTCTGAAAGGGTCTCTTTTCTCCCCTGACTGCCACGTCAGTTCGGCACTTCTCTAACACCCCTGAAAAGCTATCTCTGCTGCCAGCTTCTCTGAATTCCCTTAAATTCACCCAGTTCATTCCTTTTATAATACTAGCTAATTTGCAATTACAAAATCTATAAATTGTGCTGCCCATATAAAAATCACCAAGTGCTCTTCTCTCGTTGCTTTCCAGAATGATTTTTTGTTTATTGGTCTTTTTAATTCTGAACTCCTCCTACTGTGTTTGATTTTGGTTGCTTTAGAAACCATTTTTCAAGGATTTTGCACAACCATCAGGCTAAAAATTGTACTCATTTAGGAACTGGGAGCTAAGATTCTCAGTGTTGCTGGTGCAGATGCTTGCAGCAAACACCAAATACTGTGATAAAACCAAAAATTGTTGGTATTGCAGTTTGACAGGCTTTCTTATGTTTAGACAGTGTTTCTGATAACAATGAAGTGGCCTTCTCTGAAACAACCATAGAAAGATATATAGGCTCACTTGGGCCATAGTAGAGGAGTAAAAGCTCATTTTTTACTTGAGAGAGTTTATGTCAAGCCTAGGTAATATCAAACACCTTCAAGTGAGATGCCAGATGCCCATTTCATTATGGAATATTTATTTAGGGCTTTGATTACAGCTGGATTATTTCAGCATTGCATGAAATTTTACTGTAGAAAATATTATTCTTGCTTGAATCATTTTCCTTCCAGCAGTACAGACAACTAGCCAAAACCATGCCCTGTGAGGAACTCAAAGCCATACTTGAGCATGTGTATCAAACACAAGATCAGTGAAGAAAGTAAACCCTGACACTTTGAAGTACAGCTGCTTAAAAGCTGCAAACCTTAGGAAGGTGTAGTTCGTTTGCATTCGTGTGAGCATGAATATACAACCTCCTTTAATAAAAGGCACTGAAGATGCTGTAGAGCATCAGCTCTTTGTTATTCAGTACCACTTCTGAAGTAAAAAAATGGATTTTTGTTCAATTCTTCCCTTTTTCTTTGGAAAAATGGGCCAACAAAGCTCAATGCAAAAAGATCACAATGGTGACGTTGTCATCTTAGAGAGTTCAGCATTTTATAATTGAGTTGTCATTAACATTTCAATTAATTACAGACTTCATAAAACCTGTAAAATATAGAAAAGAAAGCAGGAGCTGTGTGAGGACTTAAGGGCCTCCAGAAACATAGAATATGCGAGCCGCTGTGTGCAGTTCAGGTACTTACTGCAGTATGAGGCAGAAGGGCATCAGGACTCAGTAAAATACAGGTATGATTAAGCCATATTTTAAATGTTACCAAAGAGTGTAAGTAAGAAAAAATAGTAAGAGCGGGTGGGCAAGAAGGCAAGCAAATTCCAGTCTCAATCCCTTCTTAAAGCCTTTTATAAATATTAGAATAGGACTTAATTTTTTTTCCATGTTATTTTTGTAGATAGACTCGGTTTTTCCCAAGAGTGGAGAACATATTAAATCTTTTCACTTTATAGTACATTTTTTTACAACAAAACTAGAATTTTGTAATTTATTTTCCCAAGCCATTACAGAAGGATCTGTGTGGATTTGGGGCTTTATGCAGCAACTGCTTTTAACCAGGTTTGTCCTGTAGCCCTGAAGTGCTACAGGAAATTATTACCTGTATTATTGCCATATGTCTTATAGCTTGTGGCACAGATGAAATTTTCCATACGTATTCATAAACTACAGGAGACTTCAGTGTGGAACAACTGGGCTCATATGAAATTACCAACAAGGATATTTTATGACTGAAATACAGATAAACCTGAACTGCAACAGGACTTCTGTTTGCATCAAAGAACTCTGAATCTGATCCTCTGGTCTATTTTCTCTCTAGTTTTTCATTCAAAAATGCTACAACCAGTTACTTAATGATATATCAGTGTAGGTTCAAACCCTTATCTGCCACTGACTAAAAACCTACTTAAATATAGCAATGTGCTTTCTAACAGGGACCATCAGGCAATTAGATCCCATTGATTTGGAAAATCAGTTTGCAAAGAGAAACTGGCAGTTTCAGTCCTCTACTGAGGAGGAGGAGTTTATTTCCTTGGAAATACCAGCTTCTGGATTTTCCTTGACATAGTCTTTGCTGTTTCCCAATTTTCTCCTCTATCACACAAGCTAATCCATCTCTCTGGTTCTTCCCTATGCCTGACATTCCCTAGAGCTTGGCTAAAAACTGTGAGAGTTTCTCTGGTTTTTAAGTTTGAAATAGCGCTGATTTCTCTGAGAAGTTTCAGCTGTAAATTTATGAAATGGAGACAAATAATAGTGACCATAGTTCTCATCTAATTAAAATTCTTTAAACAATCCCTAGCGCTGACTTTTCCATGTAATGAGACAACCTCCATTACTTCATTTTCTTTCTGGCAAAGAAAGGAAATTTCAATTTATTAAACCTTTATCTAAAAAAGAGTTAGACTAAGCTTGTCCACTGTATCTCCCTTCTAAGATGAGGGGTTGTAGCATGCACAAACTTCATTGGTAATTACAGCAGATTCAGCATAATTCTGATGCTTCAGCAGCTCATTGCATTGTAAGCTTTGTGCATTGCCTATACTAGTTTTCAGTGCATCTGTAGATAACAAGCTGAATCTTCTCTCAGTAATGAGAACTGCCCCCTTAATTTCAATATTTCAACCCAACCCTTATTCTGAACTCTGTACAAGCCCTGTACAGATTCCCAAATTGTTGCACTATTTAACAAGAAAGATAATCAAATCTGAGACTGCAAATGCATAAGTGATCTCAATTTTCCAGCAAGTAACACCATTTTTCATTTATGTTCTCTTTATAAACTCTTGTCTAGGGCTTCAGTCACAATCTGTTTTGCTTGATATGTTCAGAGGGACCATAAGGACAGAACTTTATCTGCTGCTGTGGATCTGGTTAAAACCCAAGCCAAATTAAACAAATACAGAAGAGCAGGCTGCCACACAATTAGAAGCTGCTAGGAATTGCTAGGCTTGAGGCCAAGACTGAGTGCTAAAACCACCTCAGGAGCACTAAGATATTGAGTGGCTCTGGATTATTTTAGAGATTTTCTAATTAGTACTTTTCTATATAAGCATCGCATTTCAGCTGTGGATCAAGACCCCAAGTCCATGGAGCGCTGTATACTGTATTCCACTTGCATTTAATTTCAGTGCCACCTTGCCTGCCCTTACTCGGGCTAAATTGCATTACTGAATGTTTACATATAGATACAAATCTTTTAAAGGCGAGTACATGTCAGTGGATGACATTGGTTAGGGGTATTGTTCTCAGGCTTTTACATTCAATCGGTGTCTTCTGAGTACCTGCTACGCTTAATTTAACAGCTCCTTTGTCATTGCAGATAATGATAGGAGAAGGAATTCTCTACTGTTGCCTGTCCAAAAGAAGAAACGGGATTGGAACAGAGGCCAATATTAACGCAGGAGGATGCAACTTCAATTCTTTTCTTAGAAGAGCTGTCAGATTTGTTGGTGGGTTTCAAATGTTAGTCACAAAGAAGAGCTTTCCCTATACATTCAGTTCTCACCATGCAGGTTTCCTTCTCTGAAACAGCCTTTCAGAACAGTGCAAGGCCACCACTGGTGTAGATCATCTTCTGCCAGAAAATGTGACAAGAATTTGTTAAATGGAGCAGCAGAGAAGCCCCATACTCAGTAATGCAGCATCTACGCTCTTTGTTTTCCCTTTCCTCTCCTGAGCTATTGTTTGTAAAAGAATTATTTGTTTTTCTTCCTTTGCCCACTTTGAGCTGGCTTCCTTTTAATAGTTTCAGTGTGTAGTTTCCCCTGCCTGACTTCATTCAGTGCATCATAAGGATTCAACCCACCCGACACAGTATTCAGCATGACTGAAAACTTGTCAGAAACTCTGAGTAGATTCAACATTCTTTTTCTGGGATGTGTTTATCTACCGCTTGCAAAAGGGCTAGAATCTGGCAACCTAATGATAGAGAGGAACATGTTGAATTGTTTTATTTTACTTTAGTTGTCATTTATGAAAACTGAACTAGAAAAGGCAACGGGACTTTTTTCCCCTTCTTACACTTAATTTCCTCTACCAATGGGTAGCTAAAGGAAAGATTTTCTCTGTTCAAAATTTAGAGAGGGCAGCTTAGGCAAAGACAACCTGCAGGACAGCAGACTGAAAACCTGGTAGAAGGATTCTACACTAGGTTTCTGTAGTCTGGCAAGCAGGGAGGCAATGACAGGAAAGGTTGTAGAGGCTATGACCAGTAAAGCATCCTCTTCAGTTCAGCAGTGAGAAAGTAGGCAGAGGGGATGGCAGATGACATCATCAGCAAGGAGGACTGTAAAGATACTCCATGCTTTCCTGTATGGCATCCCATTCCAGACAGGCTCAGAGATGCACGAATTTCATTCTTCATTCATTCTCTGAACTTGCTGTTTCTTTCATATTTTAATGACTTTAGCATTCTTTTAATTTTCACATGAAAAAGAAATTTATTTATGAGTCCAAGAAGGGAATTAGAGGAAATCTTTAGGAGAAAAGCAGCTGAAAATGCTCAGTAGAATAACTGCGTTTTTACTCCAACTGTCTCCTGAATTTGGCATTATTAACCGGACAGAAACATTGTTCAGTTACCAAAAAGACTAAATATTTGGACTCATAGCAAGGACTTGGTACTCTTAAGAAATACCAGAGGTGTGAAGGTAGCAAAAGTTATTGCCAGAGGATGAGTCCCTGGTTGAAAAACAAGAACAGGTCCTCAGAGCAGTGATCTAATGGGCAGCTGCCAGTGGGCAAGTCCAAGGACTGGATGAGCACATATGCTCTCCTCAAACAGCTGGCTGTCCTTTAGTCACTTCAGAAAACTGCTTTCCAAATCGAAGCAGCTCCCGTGCAGTTCACTTTTATGAAGAGACATTGGAGGACATCAAGCCAAAATGAAATGTCAAGTATCAACTAGGAGAAAACAAGCATAAATAATCTTAATTTTTTTAACATGAAAGAATTCAACTTCACAATAAGCTTTCATTTAAAAAAGTACATCTTATTCTTCAGTTAAATTTTCTCAAGGCCAATGACAAAACCCACTAGAATTCCTTTGAATGTATTTTGTCTCAGTGAATTAATCTAATCTAATTTATCCAGGTAATAAAGTTAACGAGCTCTATTGATTTTTTTCCTAGGTGTTCATGTGTTTGGTCTTTGTTCTACTGCTCTTGTTACTGATATTATACAGCTATCAACAGGATATCAGGCACCGTATTTCCTGACTGTTTGCAAGCCAAACTATACATCCTTAAATGTATCTTGCTCAGAGAATTCATATGTTGTGGAAGATATTTGCTCAGGAGCTGATCTCAGTATTATCAATGCTGGAAGGTTGGTTTTATCCTTCATTGTGTACATTTTTAAGTATTCATTTTATTTTTTTATTTTCTGTCCCAGTTTGAGATTTTTTTTTTTCAGTTAAAGTCTGAATGAGTTTTGTCAGTTTTTTATAACAAAGTTGAAAGCATAAGTGTCTTTTTTTAGTGACGTTCAGTTTTCTGTAGGCATTAGGCCAACAGTGGGCTTTGGAAGACTTTGTCAGTGACTGAAGCAGCCATTAGTAGCTAGTTATTTTCCCTCCTTCAAAGGAGATAATTTCCTGTACAGTCATTAATATGTGTAGCTTCTACTCCTTTTCCCAGTGGGATGTGGTTAAGTTTCCCACGACAAGCAGGGAAAGAAGCACTTTATCTGAGTCCTCTGTAAAACATACATTACTGTTCTGTCATATTGGTCTTTGTTAGGTTTGGGTTTGGGAGTTGTTGGAGGAGTTTATTTGTTTTCTGTTTCTGTAGTTAAGTTTTTTGTATTGACGGCATAAAAAAAAATCTCTTTATTAGAGGAAGACCACAGCAGTGCAAGTCTATGTGTCCCCAAACACAAGTCTTTTCTTTCATAGCGTTTCTAACTGGTGGTTTATCCTCCTTGATCATTTAGTCTTTACCCTTCCTACTTAAGAGAGCCAGGGAAGAAATTAATACTGCTTATAGTAGCAGGTTTTGGATATGCGTATCACTCAAGCTGAGATATAAACCAGACTATATTTCTTATTTTAAGTAAGCTCAGTGTGATAAAACAGTGATAATTCAATTACTGATGACAGATCATGGATTTCAACAAGGAATCTGAAGGTATAAATCAGTAAATTGTACTGTTCCAATACATCTGGTACTCGTTAGTTCATGAACTTCATTAGTATGTAGTGTGCTACATATCAGCACTACACTACTGAGAAATCACAAAGCTCTTTACTGAATACAGTAGTAGACTACCATATCTTTCCCACACCAGGTTAACCTTTCTTGCCTGTTAGTCATGGAATGTTTGAACGTTTTGCAGTCTGTCAAAGTTTTGGTGCTTTTTTAAATCTCCTGCTCTCACAAAAAAAATTACAGCAAAATTACAGAATGCTTGAAAGGACTACTATATCCCTCTCTGACTTAGCTGCATAATTTCTCTATGTACCTGATTAGCAGACATGAAGCTGTGTTAGTTACTCTGTCACATCTACTTCATTAAAGCTTTGCACCCCTTTCTTGTTCTGCATGCAGCCCCAGATGCTAGCATCTGTTTTAACTTTTTGCCTCATGGCATTATATTTTTGTCACATGGACATTATTAAAATGTCCTGTCTATGTATGAAGGCACATCTCCCCCAGTTTGTTTGCTTTTACATTTATTTCAATGACTGACACGCTTGGGAATCATGAAATCATGCACTCTGTATCTTCAGCAAATCTCGTAATCTGTCTCCTTTCATTGGGACAAACCAATTTCACTGATGCGTAAAGACCCTCAATTAATTGATGTATTTGGTCTTAAATATGTCTAGTGGGCTAAGACTCATAATTAGCATCGATTAATTTGCCATATCTTTTCAATTTATACACGTGGGCATGATCCGGAGCTGGAATGCAGGATTGTAGCTCTATTGGGCCCAAATAATCTGATGACAATAATTTTGCTGAAAGGCATAACCAGAATTACTATGCCAGCCTTCACTTCGCTGTTTCTTTTCCCATAACCATTTGCTGTTACTGGGATACTTCCACTGAATCCTGATGCTTGCAGGCAGTGTCTTGCACCTACATGGTGTCCCAGGGAAGGTGGTGTAGCTTTACATGGGAGCAGGGAGAAAAATTTTCATGGTTACATCTCATTCATTTCGTTATCATCTCAAATACAATGCCAGCTGCTCTGAATTGACTGCCTGTAGCCATTCCAGAAATGCTGATCACTCCTAAATTTAAATACCATCAGTTCCAAAAAACCAAGCAAAATCGGTTCTAACATGTTAAAACCAAACAAGTAGGTTTTGTGTGTTTCTTTTCTTGAGGAAGATGACCATATATTGATATCTAAATTTACTCCCATCGTAGAGGATACTTTTGGTGAACTATAGTATTCTGGCACCACCCTCAGTTTCTCCTTAACGCAATTTTATTGCTTTTTTTTCTTATTCCTGTATTGCTGCCTTATGCCTGTCTCAACTTCACCAAAGCGACCAGCATTTGCCACCAGTACAGTACCTCCTTCAGTCATCTACTGGAGGAGTTATGGTATAACTTCTCCAGCCCAGGAGGATAATTTGACTTCAATAATTTCAGTTTGTAAGGGATCTGTTCTTCTGAGATTGCTAATGGCCTTCATTTTTTATTTGTACTTCCCAGAAACTTGGGCTCCAGAACTTTGCTTCTGAACTCCCCCATGAAAAGCATAGAAAAGAACACATAATTATCCAGCTGATTGGATGAAATCATTTGCTGCAGCATCCCTAAATATCCAGTCGTTTCCTTTGTCCATCTTTTCATCTATTTTCTAAGAGCCTTTTCAGTCATTTCTATTTAGATCTCCACTGAGTTCTCTAGCTTCTATCATTTCTGATGTTCTGACTCGGTATGACTCTCTCTTTCAACATGACTTTCTCATCGTTGTTCCCCCTCTACACATCCTCCTGCAGGAGCATTTAGAGTGATACACTGTCATCAGAGTTCAGGACGTTTTCTTTGAGACCTTTGTTCACCTTTTCAATCCACAGCCATAGAAAAAGGCTACATATTTTTAGCTTGAATTATTTTCATTTTAGATTAAAAGATAACAAATAGAGGAGCAAAAGCACTGTCGCCATTAGAGGGTACACAGAGTGCATTTAGCCTGTAACGTGCTGTGCTTGCCCTGAAAGCATATGAATAGAAAATAGAATAAAGAGAAAATTGACTGTAGCGTAGCCTTATAGACTGTAAAAATGCCATCAAATTGAGGTTAAGTTCTGAGTGGTACTAAAGTCCCCAGAATCAAATCTACACATTAGCTCCACAGAGACTGTCAGTAGATTTATACTTGCACCAAAACCTGCACAGGGTAAAGGAGTTGATAAGCCATTATAAACATTTACATTTTTTTTTCATGTATTAATCCTCCTATCCTCAATCCTGAACTTGTTCTCCAGGGATACTATTTGTGAAAGGTTAGTTGGGGGCGGGGGTGGGTGTGTGTGGGCGGAGTTAGTTGAGGGCAGAGGAGAGAAAGAAATAAAAAAAAAAGAAAAGGGGAGGAAAAAAAGAAGAAAAAGAAGAATTTAGGTCTGTCTTTAGAAATAAAAAAGGAATCATGCTGCTTCATCTTGGCTGGAGTCATGAACCTGCTGGAGCCGTGGGCTCAAAATCAGGTCAGCAGTATGGCATTCACACTGAACTACATGGACAAACAGGGCAAAATGCATAGGAAAGGAAGTTAGAAAGTAGACTTTGCTGCTTTACAGAAGAATGTCTGTTGAAAGGTTAAAGGACTATGTTTCAGTCTGCTATTTTAAACTAGCTAACTCAGGTGCAGCTAGGAAAATGGCTATACATGGAGCCCAGTTTGGGTGGCAAGACCCATCTGCAAAGCTGAATGATTTATCCCAAGCTGTGCTTTCTCAGGTGCAAGTGGCTGCTGTGGCCGCAAGATAGACATACCCTTCTTCACCAAGACAGCCAGCACATTACATTACATGTCCATGCCATTTTAAGGAGATAAATGTACAGGTACAAACTGCTGTAGATCTGCACTGCATCTTACTTCTAGAGTTCAGTGGTCATAAATGTTTTTTAAGGCCTCCACATGTCTGCTGCAGAACAGGTGTTACTAAATCCAGCCCCAGCTAAGTTTGCCCCTTTATTGCGCAAAAAGTCTTTCCTTCAGGTTCCCATCACTTTTCTTTTGTTGTTTTTAGAAGATTGAAATGGGCCTATAAAATGAATAATATTAAAACGTCGGTGATGGTTCTGTCCGGCTGCTACTGACACAATGCCTCCTTTTCTTGGTCAGAGAAGTAGAAGCTAAGCTGTCACTTCTGATTTTCATATCTACAGTTTCTGACTCAAAACCCAGTCCACATCAGTCGAGTCCCTGGCTTTTCAATGGGAGCAGAAGGCCCTCAGCAATTTCAAGAATAGACCTGATATTGCTTACTGTTTCACAGAGTTCAGACATACTGTCATTTACCCTCTTGTTCTGGGCTTCAAAAAGGGGCCCAGTAACCCTTAAAATACCCTCTCCATGTTCTTGTGCTCCATTCACTCCTATCACGTTATAAAGTGCTGAAATTTAAAAAAATAAACCTGAAGACAAAGGAAATAAATATATAGTTTGCCTCTCAGAGGAATGTCACCTTGTCATCCCTTCATTATTAGAGCAACAAAGAGGCACAAAGATGATGAATTTAGTTGCTGAAGTTAGGGCCTGATTATCGAAGTGTATGAGTCCTTACTCTGAAGAGAGTCCAAGTGAAGTCAGTGAGAACAGAATAAGATCAAAGTTCATGCATTAAATGACTTGTATAATTAGGTATTTACTAAAAAGTTATTATGGACATTTATTTACAGAAATAAATGTATAGGTATTTCTCTCAATCTTTAGCTCGTTCCCACTATTCTCATAGTACACATACTTCTCTTAGTACACAAAAAGAATTTAATGATAAATATTTACTTCAAAACAAAGGCATTTGATTATCACTGGTCATTTCTCCAGATAGTAGAAATCTAGAAATTAAGTGTTACCGCTTGATCATATATTGCTTAGAAAGTGTAAGCTGAAAATTACTGTACCACCAGTGTTTTATGGAAGTGAACACTAGCACAGTGTATTTGAACTGAGAAGCATAATTTGAGTGTCCTTCCTTGGCAGAAAGTCATTCCCTTCTCAACATGCCACCCTGGCAGCCTTTGCAGCAGTGTACATTTCGGTGAGTAACCAACTCTGTTCGTTATCATTTATACAAGACAAAAGTCAGAAAGTTATTTGCTGTATATTGCAAAGTGATGCGTTGCATGGATGTAGGTTTTGCTGGATGGATGTAAGTTTTTATCCTCCCAGTCTGAAAGCAAAATAACACTACTAACAGCTAAAATAAAAGCATCTCTATTAAGAATACAGAAAAGATTCAACCGCTTCACATCCTTTGTTAAACTGCGACAAAAAGCGTAATGTTAAAAGTATATTTGGTGCCTCATTCACATATCAAATGCAGTGCTTATCTGTCTTACAGTGTGATATTTTGACTTACCATTCAAATTAACCTTTATGTGTTCTGCCTTTATTGCTGTCTTCTCTTGACTTGCTTCTAAACTTGAGGCATTAAGGAACAAACGTTTATGAGATGTAGTTTCATTTGACCTCCATAGAATTGCAGCATGAATGAATTGGCACAATCACTCTCGGAGCCTCCAAGGTGTTACTGCAAAGCGAATGAAAAAAACCCCATCACTAACTAGCAGGGAACTCTAGAACATGCTGCAGCAATCACAGATAATTTTACACATCTGACCAATGACATTTCTTCAGTATGGACTACAGTGTTGGTATGAGTGACAACTTACTTGAAGTGTAAAAAACAAAAGAAAAGGAATTTAATCACTCATGCTGTAAACTTTAGACAAAATAAAAACAGTAACAGACAGTGAATCAAATTAGATATTGGAATTGTGCATGCACTGGGACCTTGTCAGTATTTATTCTGGCCAGGGAAAGGCCAAAATTTGGAACAATACTGATGATCCACCTCCACTTTATTTTTGTGACTTCCCTGACATTGTGGTCCCCAGCTGAGAAATAGCTCTCTAAAGCATCTGGTGGTGGCTTTTGTTAGAACAGGTTTATTGCCTTCATCTGGCATGACATCTGGCTTCTGTATATCAGAAGCGGTGGATCCTTAGTCACACTTATAGAACATTTAGGATCTGACTGTGAACAGGATTGAGGCATAAAATCCTTATCCTAATTGATGTCAATAAGCAACACTGCCTGTGCTTTTGGAAATCCATTCCTTTTGATTTCCGATCTTCCCACAGTAAATGAGCAAATTTTAACAGGGCTGAAAAATAAAATTAAACTGATTATTTGCAATATTATTGTGTAATAGTGATCTATGTGTGAAAGAAACATTGTATGTGAAAAATTAATATCCTCTTAAGAAAGTTTAAGTCTCTTTAACTGCTTCTTCATTTCTTTCTATTTTCAAGATGTACTTCAATTCTACATTAACAGACTCCTCAAAACTTCTGAAACCACTCTTGGTCTTTGCTTTTATTATCTGTGGAATTATATGTGGGCTGACTCGTATCACCCAGTATAAGAATCATCCAGTTGATGTTTACTGTGGCTTTCTCATAGGAGGAGGAATTGCTCTCTATTTGGTAAATACAATATTCATGTAGTTAAGCTTCAGCAAATAAAACTCATAAGGCTGTAATAGGCATACTAGCATTTTTTATGAAAACCTTTCATCGTGGTCACATGCCATAATTAAAAATACAGTCAAAATGTGTTGAATATGATGATGTTAGGAGTAATTGCTTTACAAATAAACAAGAAAAGGCAAATACGTATTTCAATTTAAAGTGTCATAGCAGTGCACGAAGTGGTATATAAACGTCTGGCGTTGTATACAGAAACAGATCTAACATTATGTACTTCATTAAATACTTAAAGGTACTCATCTTTTCTACTCCACGCTTCCTATCATAATGCAAGAAAAATATTGGACTAATTGGTATTTCTTGCCAGCCTGAGTTTATATTGCCAATGTTAGCTTTATGGTCTCAAAACCATGGTTGAATTACTATGCAGCAACTCGGCTCAGTAAATTACAGAACCTGCAAGAAATCAAAGGCAATATTAGACCCTTGTGATTCTTTGAAGATCCTGGGGAAATTATGCAGGGAAAATAGGATGCCCAAGCCAGGTTATTCCTATGCTTTTCTTCTGTACTGGGTTGAAACAGATGGAGCACCTTGGAAGGGTCCTGTTACGGAGTATGTAGGATAGGCCAGTTTGTATCTGTCAGTAGGAAGCTCATCAAGCATTTGCTTTTGCTTGCTGCTCTCAGTATGTCTCCAACACGACTGTTGCTGCCCTAGATGTTCAGCACAGGGTCAATCCAGGTGCCTGTGAGCAACCAGGAACTTCGATGATAACATTTTTGCTCCACTGTGGGCAGGTGTACAGAAGAGTCTTAGCAGCCAGTGGGATGTTTTTGACTCAAAGTCAATGATGAATTTTAGTGTAACACTAAATTGAATTCATATAGTAGCCCCCTTTTTCTGCGATTAGATAATCTAAGGTACATGCAGATGGTCTACCAAGATGATGGGGTGGGGAGGGAGGGATGGCTTCCACAGTGGCAGAAGAAAGAGCAACCAGGATAGGTAATAGAAACCCCATGAGCTACTGAAGTAATTTTCTACTATTGCACTGGGAGCAGAAAGGCATTCTGTTGACAATTTTAGTTCAAATGATTAAGCTGTTGTAGACTCTCATAAATGGAACTGTTGTTCCCATGTTTGAAATCCACAAACAAGTATGCTCTTTGTTAGGTCTCCTCCATATACTGTTGCATGACAACATACATCAGAGAGCACATTGTCCTGGATACCCAGTAGTCAGTAAATCTGCCCTGAAAACTACAAGCCAATAAGAGGAAGGGGAGGGGAAATAATGTGAAACCACAAATAACTCTGAAAGGAGTGTAAAGAACAAGTAACGTAAGTGATTGAGTCAGGCATTTGACCCTTTCATTTTAACACTGAGTCTGCTGAATACGAAAATGTGTAACTAAATCTTGTTACAGTTCTGCAGGGCTTGGAAAGCAATTGATTTAAAGTTGATAAATTGTTCTATCATGTAGATACTGCATTACACAGTTATTACGCAGCAGAAAGGGCAGAATCATAGAGCAGAGAACAACTCAAGCTGAAACAAGAATTCAGTAAATCAGAGCAGACAGTAGTGTAGCTGTAAAATAGTTTTGTCTAGATGACTGCAAATATTTATTTTATTATTTTTGTAACAAAACATTCTTTCTTCAGCTGAATCTGTTGCTTTATAAGATGAAGAAAACTGAAGGAGGCTAAATATTTTCCTGAACTGTTTGTTGCCATGGACTTTGTGCCCTAGTTATCCTGCTAAGACTACTTCATACGTATCTTGATGTACCAGATTGAGGACAGAATTTGGAATAAGGATATACTGGTGAGGAAAGGAAAGTGAGCATACCCTGTCAGTTAGTCTGGACTAATTCTATCACTCAATATTTATTTAAAGGCAGAGGAATATAATTAAAGTGCCTTAAAATGTCTCTTTACTCCATAACTGATTGTTGATGCTTCTGTTCAAATATCAGGGCCTGTATGCTGTGGGAAACTTCTTACCAAGTGACGAGAATGTGTTTCACCCAGGTTTTCATAGAGAACCCCTAAGGTCTTTGACAGACCTCAGTCAAGATGCCAACAGAATCCTGCCAGGTAAAAACGGCAGCAGCAGTGACGGCATTGTCTCTCACCGTACAGAAGGTATCCTGAATAGAAACCACAGAGATTCAGGATCTCTGACCAATATCAAGAGAGCAAATGCTGATGTTGAAATAATAACACCACGAAGCCCAATGGGAAAGGAAAATATGGTTACCTTCAGCAACACTTTGCCAAGAGTCAACACACCATCCCTGGAAGATCCAGCAAGACGAAATGCAACAATACACGCTTCAATGGATTCTGCCCGTTCCAAACAGCTGCTTTCCCAGTGGAAGAACAAGAATGAAAGTCGGAAGTTGTCACTGCAAGTAATAGAAACTGAATCTGGCCAGTCACCACCAAGGGCTATCGAAATGAGGTCAAGCTCAGAACCCTCCAGAGTGGGTGTAAATGGTGATCATCATGGACCAACTAGCCAATACCTGAAAATTCAACCTGGCAGCGTACCAGGTTGTAACAACTCGGGTCTTTCTGGTGGGCCAAGAGTCTCCATTCAGTCACGTCCTGGCTCATCCCAGCTAGTGCATATTCCTGAGGAGACTCAGGAGAATGTGAACACATCACCCAAAAGTAGTTCAGCTAGAGCTAAATGGCTGAAAGCTGCTGAGAAGAGTGTTGCATGTAGAAGCAATAGCCAGCCAAGAATCATGCAAGTAATAGCCATGTCTAAGCAGCAAGGAGTGCTTCAGGGTAGTCCAAAGAGTTCAGAGGGAAGCACAGTCACCTGTACAGGAGCCATCAGATATAAAACCTTGACAGACCATGAGCCAAGCAGCATTGTCAGAGTTGAGGCCCACCCAGAAAATAACAGACCTGTAATTCAGATGCCATCAGAAGGTGAAGGAAGTGGGTCATGGAAATGGAAAGGTCCTGAAAAAGTCACCCTTCGTCAGACGTATGAGCTAAATGATCTTAACAGAGACTCTGAGAGCTGTGACTCCTTAAAAGACAGTTATGGGTCAAGTGACAGGAAAAGGAGCAACATAGATAACAGTGAGCATCACCATCACGGAATCACTACGATAAGAGTCACGCCAGTGGAGGGAAGTGAGATTGGCTCAGAGACTCTGTCCATTTCTTCTAGCCGGGACTCAACGCTTCGAAGAAAAGGTAACATCATTTTAATCCCTGAGAGAGGGAGCAGTCCAGAGAACACCAGAAACATCTTCTATAAAGGCACATCCCCTACACGCGCATATAAGGAATGAGAGGAAATATATCAGCTGGTCCGTACCACCACAAAGTAAACACATCTTGACGCAGGTTCTGCTCGCTCCGAGCATATAAGGAATGAGAGGAAATATATCAGCTGGTCCGTACCACCACAAAGTAAACACATCTTGACGCAGGTTCTGCTCGCTCTGTTTTGAGCTGTTATTTACCGTCAATGTGCCAAATTATTGACCAGCAGCCCAATTGTTATTGAACGCTGCTGATGTGCGATGTGCATGAGCCTGTGGAAAGCATGTGGTGGGGGGAAAAGCACAATGCCGGAGCCTAATTAATGTGAAATATTTACATGCAACTTGTTTCTTCAGACTCAAAACATTTATCTGAGGGTGAAGATGTCAATCAAAACAATGGTCTTGAACGCAGACACTTTATTTCATGAATGTGCCAACTTTTTATTTTATTTATATTTGTGTCCAAAATTGACTGAATTTTCACAGCAAAGGCTGTATCAGTAGTATATACTCACCTTTGCAGAATTTGCACCAAATCTTTAATACAGGATGGTGCTGGTGATATCTTTACATGTTTTGAAAAATCTCATACTTACTAGACTCTACAATACATGACATATTGATGTGCAGTTACTTTAAAAGTAATATTGCTAATACTATGATGATGCTGGCTGCATTCATTTAGCGTAGGAAATATTTACAGCTTTGTTATAGTGGATCTGTCACATTCAAAGATTGCAAAGGTTTTGTGTAGTTCTTTAAAATGTCTACTGCAACAAAAAACGTGTGGGTGACATTCCATTAGAGTGGAATAACTATATATTTTGAATAGTTTTGCTGCTACTGCTCAACTTTCGTTTAAGAACAGGTGCTACTAATGAAGAGGCTGCTTCTTAGTGGGCTAACTTGTAGAATTGTTTTAAATTATGTTTTTTAAGGGGTCTTTTAAAGTACTACAAGTAATTCAGATTTTACATTTTTAAACCTCTTATTCTGTCCTTCAGCAACCCTTCAATTTTTCTATTAGTTTTTAACTCTATAATGCAGGAGACCAATAACTGCGAGATGTGCAAATGTGAAAGGTGAGCCATGGATAAATAAAAATAAATGGACACTTTCCTGACCAGCTTCCAAGGAGACAGTAATTAATACCACAGCTCACACGTAGCAGCAGTCAGTCGCCTCACTTGCTTAGTATGCCACAGGAACAATCACAACTTTCAGCCCAATCACCATCATTTAGGGCATTTATGCTTCGCTTTAAAAATGGAATGCCTTGGTGTTGCAGAATCACCGAACGAGTGTTGTATTGTGCCACTACCACCGTTCACCTCCCTTGAGACACTCTCCAGGGCCTTCTTAAGCATTATATTTTTTTCCCACCATTGCCACTTAAGAATATGGAGGGTTTCTGCACCTGAGAGAACACAGATTATTTTAGTAAATTAAGCTGTGAATATAACAAAAGAACTTGCTTGCTAAAAATGTCCTTTGCCAAAAATTCTTGAAAGGTAAGCTCTGAAAGGAATAAACATAGCATGTCCTGGGCATGGTACAAGAAATGCCTTTGGCTCAACTCAAATAAACCATGAAAGAAGCCAGGGGCAGTGGTCACCCAGTGCAGCTCCTCATTCTCTCTCAGATGTCCACTTAAAAGAAAACTACCATAAGACACCTCCCAGCTCCCCTGCTAGGAGGGGAAGGGAATGGTTTAGCAGTCCCTTCACTGAATAAGTAGTACCAGATCAGGTCTGTCCTCTGGCTTTTTAAGAGGAGTGTTTTGTTCTACATCCTCTTCTGATTTAGGGTGTCAGAGAGGCAGACACATACTCCCTAGTCAGAACCTGTCTACAGACCCCACCGCATAGAACTGAGGAAAAGCCCACCCTAGCCCAGCCAAATAGGAGGTAGAAGGAAGAATCATCCCATCCCAAGAAGATAAATAGCACAACACACACACAGACCAAAAAAACCTCAACCCCCAAACAAAATCCCAAGCCCAACCCTAGTCCTTGGGTCCTAGAAGAACCTAGAAGAAATCTGAGGACGGTGTTGGCTAATCTGTATAGAAGAAGGGATTCAGAGTCAATGGAAAGCTTTATATACCTTCCCAGTTATACAGATGTTCCAGGCTTAGCCGAGTGCTATCAGCCAACCCTGCCAAGCAATGGTTCCCTCACCTGCCCATCACCCAGTGCTGTGGAAGAGTGTTGGCCCTTAAGGAAATGACCGCACTTTTCCTGCTAGTAATAGAAGATGAACCCATCGTGCATTTGATGATTGGGAGGAAGTATTCTGCAGGTTACATGTAAGAAGCTAACCAGCAGGGTTGCAGCATATTGTGTATGTTAAAGACACAGTAGCTGGAAAATTAATCATAAATGCCAGAGGGAGAAAAAAAGTAATTACTTAGAAATACATTGTCAGACTCTAGTATTTACAAGTCAGGATTTGGTTTTGTTTTTTGGGTTTTTTTTTAAGAACGGATCTTTAGTCCTTAGTATTTAATATCAAATTTTGTATGAGATTCCTAGGAATTACAAACACTTGGATTGTCCTGAACAAAACCCTTTGGATTTAGTTTAGTCTAGGTACGTGATAAAGCAGGTAGGATTAGCTTTAAAGGAATGGGTAAGACACAATCACTGTTGGCCTATCAATGCAGGGAAATAAAATGCAATCATTTGTTAGTTTGTAAGTGCAGGGGAAAAGAACATAAGTAGATGAACCTGGAAATAATGGAAAATTGAAATGGAGAATAATGGCAATAAAGCAACGATTAGAAAATGTTCCCTCTGGCAATTTAGCTGTTTTGGAAACAGCAGGATTCCTGGTGGGAGTGTTTGTTCTTTATTCCTTGGTTTTAGTCAGATATATATTGGCATATGTGTTGCTTTTATTACTCTAAAACTTGCTGCGCTATTTCAAGTGCAGTGTGATATTTTTCCTAAGGTTTCCTATTTCTTAACAAAAGATTTTAAAGCTCTTGTGTAATCATTGAAATTGTGTTCTTTACATAAATATTGATATATTCTTTTTTACTCAAAGTGCCAAAGGCTACTGTTTTTAATAATGGCTTATCAAATTATATTATGTTAGCAGAAATGTAATAATATATACATTGGAAATCAGACCTCTGCATGTATATTTGATAAGGAGCCTTTTGTAAAATTACTCTTTGTTTACATTCCACTGATACCTTAATTTAAAATTAATCAAATATATTGACAGGTGACATCTTCTTAGTGTTCTGATTTTCTTACTTGCTAACAGGCACGAATTTCTTTGTTAGGCTGTGCTTTACTGAGAAAAGAAAATACTCAAAAATAAAATATGTTTTTAAATAAGAGTTCTCTATATAATAAAGTATTGTGTTTAATAAAATGTTATGAAATGTTTTCAAATGGAAAAAATTTGTAAATTGCTATAAATGTATTTTGTTAAATAAGTACAGATCAATGCTACTGTGTGCGTTTATTGTGCTAACATCATGAAAATAAAGAAAATTCCTCATTGATGTTTAGTCATCTCTGTGGTGAAGCAACGTCTCATTCTGCCCCAAATTACTCATTCTCCCCCAAATTACTTTTTAGTATTAGGTATCTCATGATATGCAAAAGTGGTCATCTGTGGGAAACCTCAAAACTTTGAGTAGTTTTAAGTTATGAGGAACAGAGACAAGCTTGTCTCTATCCCAAAAACATGTTACAAAAAAAAGCAAGCTAATTGGGAACTTCAAGTTATGTGAGGAAGCATCTGCTAGATCATTCTGCAGGACCACCTCCGTTGCTAAGCCCCTAGTGCCTCTAAACAACCTTGCTGGCGCTGGGTAGAGCTGCCGGTGAGGCCCACCTTGCATGAGTGAATGAGAACAGAGCACATGTCAGAAGAACACCAGGAAGGAAGTGCTCTCCCCAAGGGAAGAAGTTAGGATGCAGGAGTCATCAAGTGACATTCGCCCTTTGCGGGCAACAGTGAAAAACGTGTAGCAGCATGCTGTCAAAAACACTGTCTTATCTGGACACCACACGAGGTACGTGTCAGCAAACCCTGTCTCCAAGCCTGTACTGAATCACCCTGAGGCCGGGCAGCCGCAGGGCCCCGAGTGCCGGGGATGGGAGACTGCTGTAGCCGAGGCACGCGTGGCCACTGCCAGCGGCGTGCAGGGACTAGCAGGGCCCCTGCAATACATTAGCAAAGCAAACTGACCGAGCAGCTTTCCCACGTGTGGCTAGGCCTTTGTGCAGGCCACCACTTTGTAGCCGCATGTCCTTCTAACAGGTGACCTGCCTTGGCTGGGGTGGTGGAGGGACTGGGCAGCTGATGGCACTGCTGGCTCCAGCCAGGCACCGATCTTCTTAGAGGTACAACAATGTAATATATGT
>NW_010416822.1:38260-42736 GCF_000710305.1 Buceros rhinoceros silvestris | reverse complement strand
CCGCTCTTCTTAGTGGTACAACAATGTCATATATGTGCCGTGCTCCCAGCAAAGACATGCTGCGCTTGACTGGTATTACCCGAAGCTGTGGTGCACTGGGTCACCTGGCGATCCCTGTCTCGGGACCTTTAATGATAATTTAAGACAGGGACCCTCAGGCAAAAGAGTATTGGAAACCGGTATGTTGTCTCTCAGAGAAAGGGAAGCCTAAGTGCAGTTGCGATACTGCTCCCTCTGTGGTGTCCTTGGTTGTGGCTGGGGCTGGAGAATGCCCTGACCACACTGCAGGAATACCCAGCTTCAGAAGACACCTCGCCTTTGGCCAGCAGCAGATGCCAATGTGGTAGCCCAGTACCTGCCGCAGGAGACGACTGCCTTGCATGAGGCTGTGTGAAGCATGAGGCTGGGGACCAAGGTGACCCACCCTCTAGGACATGCACTGGTAGCCTAGGAAAGGCACAGGCAGCAATGGCACAGGCATGGCTCCGAGAGACCCTGGGAAGGAGTGCAAGAGTGAAACAGATCCTGCTAGGGTATGAGTCTGGTGAAATCTCATGTCTAATACAAATCTGATGAATCACAGAATCATTTGGTTGGAAGAGACCTTTAAGATCATCAAGTCCAACCGTTCACCCTGCACTGCCAGGGTCGCTAAAACACATCCCTCAGCACCACATCCACATGGCTTTTGAACAGGGACTGCAAAGGGGCCTAGTCAGTAAGTTCAAACGTTTTAACAGGCACATTTTAAACACCTGAAGTTAGGCTAAAAAAGAACTCCCGCTCTCAAGGATACCTTTGATGTAGAGGTTATATTATAAAACTTGATCTTTGATCATCTAAGATGAGAAATTACTTCTACTGACAAACCTTGCCTTTTTCCCAGACCGTTCCGGCTACCACAACACTGTCACTAAATTAAGAGAGCTCACTGTGATCCAGACTGATGATTGTATCCAATCATGCAAAGGAGTTTTCAAAGGTATGAATGATTAAACTGAAACAAATCTATATTATGCTGGATTTTAAGAGCTTCAGAGATCTCGATATAAGAAGCCACAAAAGACAAGACTGTGCTGTAATCAGCTTGGTATAGCTTTATGAAGACCTTTCGTTTGGTCTAATTGGCAGGAACGTTTTAAAGACATTACAACCCTGATTCATAAAATCATGAATAAAATCTCTCGATAAACCTTATAGCACAGAATGTATCAACCACTGGACAAAACCTACAAGTGTCTGCATACTGCATATTCGAAATGAAAGTACGGAAACTCCAGCTGCATGCGTGTGCGTGCACATCCACACGGGACACAAAGTTAACATGTTCAAGTCAGGCTTTATAAAGACAAAGTTAAACAGGTAATTTAAACTGAGGAACAAATTGTGGCACAGCTGCAAATACTCTCTCTCAAATTTTTCTGCCTTGCCTGCAGTAACCTCTTCAGGCATTCCATATATGTATAAAGACATCATTTGGGTACACCTCCCATAGAAGAAATGTGTTCCTCCAGTGGTTTGCCATAAAGAATAACAGGAAATTTGCACATTCCATGGCTCAGCCCTGCCAAGAGCTAATACAAGAAGTCATCCTAGAAAGCACCTCCTATGTTCAAGGGGAAAAAAAATTTAAAAAACCAATTTTTAAATTCTTTTTTTCCCCAGAAAAATCTCCCTACCTTGAAAGGCCAACTGTTATTCAGCTTTTTCCAGCTGTATTACTTATCCATTTATGATCAGAGAGAAATGAAAGTCATGGGGATTTGTGGATCTGTCAAGCCTCTGCGACTCCTAAATGATGCATAAGGGAAAGCTCTGCTCTCTCTCCAAATCATTCAGAGCATATCTGGGTGTGATGTGATCAACAGAACTCGATTATTTTCCTGTTCCTGATCCTTCTTCAGACTGAGCTTGTTGATTACAATGTCTGTTCCTACACTGTACTGGGGACAACAAACTAGCTCTGCTAAGAGGATAACATCCCTCAGTTGGGAGCAATATCTCTTGTCATTTTACCTGTAAACTCCATGACAATATAATCGATGTTTCGCAAACAATAGCTGTATTTGAATTTTCACATCACTAAAACTGGCTATAATGCTTTTTCGAGTAGTGCATCCTAAGTTTATCAAAGTCTCCAGTAGGCATTCTTTTGGTGTTCTTTCATATACATGTTCACGTAATGTTCATGGCCTGAGCTACATAATGCACCCTGAGGGCCAATCACCCTGGAAGTTGCTTGCTTTAGACTAGAAGAGGTGTGGATACTCGGTGGAGTGCCAGCTGCACACTTTTTTTAGCAGACATCATCAGGGGCTGCAAATCTGTTCCCCAATCCTAAAGAAATATTAGCTAAAACCTCTGCAGAGTATCAGTTGCAGTCTCCTCTGGTACCTCTTACCTTCCTGTATCGTCTGAAACAATTATCCTCACTGTAACCAGAGAGGAGAGCTTTCACAGAAGGGGTTGCAGAAACCTGTATCTCCCAACACTGAGGGTGCACCAGCCTGGCAGGGGAATAGTTGTAGGCTTTGGCCACTTGTAGGTTTTAATTTCCTGAGAACTACCATGCGTCTGATGCCAAATTAATGCCTTGGTTTATTACCAGAGACAATGAGGCTTCCATCTTTTAATAATGAGCAGAAAAATGGAAGAGAAACACGTGGTTTGAATGATTAGGACAGCCAAGGCTTTATATATCACATTTTGCTTGGTAATACAAAACAAAAGTGGTTTAAACTCTGTATGGCTAACAGATTGCAGACCCACCTAACCTGCTAAACCAAGGCAGACCATTGGAAGAGGCTTGTTATGATGCTTTCATTTTTAATGAGATTTATGAAAGAGTCCTCTTTTCACTAACCTTTTTTATGATGCAAGTAGAATAATTCAGATACAAGTTGGCAAAAACCCATAATTTACCCAGGAAAATGAGTCAAAAGAAAGTGCTAACAGTGAGTCAGAAGAAAGCTTAAGGTGCCTTCCGAAATGGAAGATTAAGCAGCACTTAACGAACTTGTAAGTTTGTACACGATGTTTATCAAGTGGAGTTGGCAGATAATTAGTACAATCAGTGTTTTCTTAACCCCTCTTCAGTTATTCATCAAATAACTGAAGACTGGGTCACTGTAAAACAATTTATTTCCTCCATAGTTAAGATACAAAATGTGCCTAGTTTACAAAGCCCCCCCGAGCTCTTGACATTGGGAGGGGGCAGAGGAGAAACCAAATGAACTGATGAGAGCTTATTTTAATCTGTGAGGTAATACAAGAACTACATGAAAACTTCATGAGATTCAAGATGAAAAATTTGGAAAGTTACAAGAAAGAAGAAGAGTAGCTAATGCAATAGTGGACATGGAACTACCTCAACTAAAATACTTCAGAACTTGTGAGAGGAGCATATTGCCAGGTCAAGCTCAGAGGGTGGATTTTTAGCAGGGATGGTGCGTGGGGCAGTAGCAGTTGTGTGCCACTAAACACTATTAGACTACATGAATGGTCTGTTGTTACAAAGCAAAACGGGTACAGAGCCGTGTTGAGATCTGCTGCCATAGAAACAAACATAGCTGAGAGATACACTGCATCACTGCTACACTAGGGACAAACCATGGATCACCAGTATACCCCGAACTGCATCTAACTTGCTTTGTTCAATAAGAATTTAAAACCTGAAACAGATACATGATGATCAGTTATTATATATAACATAACATAACGGCACAGACTTGGCATACTTTCTAACAGGACAATAACTAGTAGAAAACTGGAGATGAAAAACCCTAAAAATTAAGGATTAAATGCCATTCAGGAGCTTTAATCCAATGTCCAGAGTGTTTTGCATCCTCAGAATAATTTAAAAATCTATAGCACTAGATCCTTCATTTCTTATTCAAGCAATATGCCTGTAGGAGGTACAGGGTGCTTTTCTTGGGCAGTTTTTGTATCTGTTTCCAAGCATTCAAATTCCATCTTTCTAATGCGTGACCATCTCTCCTATTCCAAATGATGGCACTTTCTTGTACATAAGGAATCCAACTGCCAGAAACATATAGCACAACAGTGCACATCTCATCTTCTGTTACAGACAGTTTTGTGCCAGTCTTGCAAAGACTTAACAGCTTGTTTCAACTGAAGAGAATGTGAGCTGCTTTATGTGGAATATCACAGATCTATCACGTTAAGCATAAAAATGCGGAAAGTACTTTCAATCTATGTCTTTTTAAGAAGATATGTACTTTCCAAATATGGAAGCAATACACATTTTTAGATGTTTTGCTGAGCATCCAGTTGATTCTGGTGACTCCAACTTGCTGGGAAAAGGACTGTCATTTAGCTCAAGGGTGTTGGTATCTGGGAACATATTACACCTCATCTCTGTTGACTGTATTGTCTCTCCACTGAACAAAGAGTTCAAATCTATGAGTCTTCTGCTCCTAACTGCCTGAAAGGAGTCTTAAGAAAGAAACCTCTTCC
>NW_010416822.1:37319-38140 GCF_000710305.1 Buceros rhinoceros silvestris | reverse complement strand
TCCGATTGGTTTGGCCTTGGTTTTACCTCATGAGAGCGCTTGCTATATACCAGAGTAATGAGTGCTAATTAAGAGACAAAAGGACAGAAGGTATGTATATCATACTGTTTCTCTGCAAACTGTCATCTACATCACCTTTAAAAAAAAAAAAAAGATGTAGTGGCTTTTGGGACAGTGAAGTTCCAGTTATAGTGAACAAGATCTCTTAACTAGCACGTTAAAAGTTTCTGCAACTCTGTATGTCAGCTAACATAGTCACTCAGAGACGAGGACAATGAGGTCTGGAAAGCTTTGCTGTGTCCAGTTTCTTCCATTCTCCTTCAATGCTTTCAGAAAAGTGGAAATCCAGGTATTTTTTAAATTTTATACTATCTAGCTCTCCTAACTGAGATGCCATGTCCTAGTACCCTCCCTTCTTTTCTCACAAAAACTCCTTACAATAGGTTGTGTTTACCATTTCTCCCTTGTATCATATCATTATTTTTCCTTAGATTGCACATGTTCTGGGAAGCACAAGCTCTGCCTGTGTTTGTCATTACAGGGCGAGAAAGATAGTGACTGTAACCTATACAGACAGCCCTAGTATATATGTCTAGAAGTGACCCTGCCAAGCATTTATGTGCTAGCAGTCAGGACAGGGAAGGTGAGGCATAACCCACCTGCTACATCACAGTCCACTGAGGCAGTATTGGGCCCTACTGTATTGGCAGTATGAATCACTGGCAGCGTTATGCCCCTTTGTCTAGAGAAACAAAAGCAGACTGACACATACTTCTGGCAGGCTGATACTGCTTCAAGGTACCTATTTTTAATGCTCTCCA
>NW_010416822.1:36696-37178 GCF_000710305.1 Buceros rhinoceros silvestris | reverse complement strand
TGCTCTCCCTACTAAGAAAGGGCAAAAAGATTCTACAAAAGGGAAGTACGAATAATGAGCAGTACCATCACATGTGGCTTTCAAAACAGGAGAGTGTCTTCCAAAGCAGATCAATTAATCAGCACTAACCAAACCATCGATGCAAGCCAGGGCTAATTATTAACCCACACTAACAAATGAAAGCAGCAGCATTCAGCTCTCCCCTTAGTGCTAACATCCAAAACCTCAAAATGAGACATTTTCTAGCTGGAACCTAGCGAATGTTCTAACTCTCTCTCTGACCAATCTGTCTTTCCTGCCTGTCAAATCCAATTGACTGATAGGCAATTTGTATCAGCCTTTGTACTACATAAGCTCCAGTAATTCCTTCTTTCAGAAAGAAGGCTCACTGTTAAGAGGTGAAAAATTGCCTGTGTGAAGAGAACAAGTAAATTTGTCAGAAACCAACCCATCAGCTCCCATTAGCACTAATCTTGGGTATG
>NW_010416822.1:23992-36571 GCF_000710305.1 Buceros rhinoceros silvestris | reverse complement strand
AATGCCCATATTTAGCCACTTTCACATCATTTTACTTCACCTCTCGAGAGATAGTGTTGAGATCTTATTAGCCCAATTAGCATCTAAGTCTTGTCAGACTGTCTTAACTCAGACTTAGTCGAGATTGTTTGGACAGATGAGGCTATGGAGCTAAAAAATACAGAGAATGACACATTTTATGACAAGAATTGGTCATTTCTTCAAGGAAGAGAAAGGATTATTTCTCTCTTACCATTTCCCTAGCAACAGAGAAAATGAGGGGTTCTTTTTCACTTACGGAAGAGCCTTGATTTCAGGATTGCTGGAAAATAGAAGCATCTGTTTTTAACCAAGGCATCTCCTGAATAGCCCAGGACTTTCAGTTAAAACCCTAAGAGCTTTTTAGACCTTATGTCTGATTATGGCAATTATTTTAGATAAAAGGAAATTACAAAGCCTGAGGTGTAGGAAGGCTTTCATCACATCATGTAGTGCTCATATGATAATCCCTCCCTAGAAGAGAACTTGCTTGTCAAATACTATAAATAGGAGCCTACATAAGAGGATAAATAATTATTCATCTGCTGATAAATTCTGACAGATCATCTTTCCTATGCAACTTGAATGAAAGACATAATCAGAAAGTCCTTGATCTGTTAATGGGCAAATAGCTCTCTAAATCCAAACTACCTTGAAAAATACTGAAAGCTTAAAAATGTTAATTTACATTTTTCTCTTTGTCGGTGAGGTGGTATCACTGAACTATAAGCATCCTAATGGCACAGGATACTGCGGGTTTTGTTTGTCTGTATGGGGTTTTATTTTTTCATCCAATTAATGTTTAGAGAGGGATTTTCATTCTCACTAAATTCAGCCTAAGTTCCCAAGCATTGTTTTTCGTCAGGGAGGCTGGCCACACTCTCAGTTGAGAGAAGGGGTTAAAATAAATCAGAATTAATTGATTAAATCAACATAAGAAACCCAAAATTTCTCACCAGCTGCTACACTTGTTCTTTAGTCCGAGTCATTATGTCAATTTCAAGTGCACGAGCAGGCAATATTAGAGGGGAAAAAGCAAAAATAGTCCGCAAGCTCCAACAATAATTCCATTACGTCATGAGTAATGGAGTCTCCAAACAGAGTATCAGCTAGTCTCATTCCTTTTAGAGACTGAAGAAATTTTTAGGCAGGACACTCAGATGACTATAAATATATCTACAAGTATATGTCATTAAATAGAATCTAGAAATGGAAACAGATACAATCTCCACGGCTGCTTTACCTCCGTCCTGCCAGGTGGCTAGTGCTGAAGATGAATGAGAAAAGCATTTCTCCTTTTCTGCCAGACCCCTTATTTTTAGAATCACTGTGCTGCTGACAGGTTAGGCCCTGCTATCATAGCAGATCTGAAAAATCAGAATAACACACCTCTAGTGTACAAAAGGATAATGATTTTTAAGAGATTTAAAAATATGCAAATGCATAACAACCTGTCTTCCAAAAATCTTCCACTGAAGCCATGAGGGGGGGAAAAAAAGTAATAAGGGTTTTAACCATGTGATATGGCCACATTTTAAAATATTTATAGATATTTTGTGGAACAGATTAGGGTTTTTTTTTCCATTTTTGCCCATAAAATGAAACATTAAAATAAAATTATAATAGTTCATATTCAGAATGAACCCTCCATGCCAGATCTCTGAAGAATAATGATGCTAAAAATAAAACGTTACCAGGGAAACTGAATGGAACAGAAATTAGCAACAGGGCCTGATCTAAAGCCACTGAAATAAATGGGAACAGGATCAAACTACACTGAAGAAAATAAATCTGTGTTCCAGAATTTTCTCCCTTCACATTTTAGTGGCTTCTGTTCCATGTTTGTCAAGAAATCAGTCTGAGCTGAAATAACACATAACCTGTCAAGAGAATACAGGTTCCTAAGATTCACTGTGCTGGGTACTGTGAATTCAGCAATAGACGCTCTTGCATGGGCATTTTTAAGAGGGCTCTGGGCCATTTTTGCTCCCTTGCTCTTTAAGGCTACAGCCCAGAAACAGGAAAGAGTTTTCAAGTAAGGGAATAGTAGAAAAGAGCAGAGGAGGAGACAATACAGCTGACTGCATGGGAGATCCACAACGCACATCTTGGCCTGGACTTCATCTTGTGCAATAAACATGATGACAGGTGGCAGTCACAGGTAACGTGTATCCCAGAATGACAAAGAAGAAAACATGGCTGGGTGGTGGAGGAAAGGGGCCCATGAGTGCATAACCAGCTCTGCAAGAACACAGAAAACGAAGTTACTTCATGGGAAGGAGGAATGAGAGTGAAGTCCAAGTTCCTGTGCTCAGGATGAGGCAAACACTGCAAAGGAAATTCAATTGTAAAATGGTTTGTGTTTCCACGTAAATACAGAGCAAGCAACAAGGATAAAAAGACAAACTGGCTTAAGTTGCTCTTGGAACTAAAAGGTATCATCCCTGAGAACATTATTTGCCAACTTTATTTTTGTGTCATTGACGGATGCTGCTCCTAACTACTTGGCTAATCCTTCCTGGTCCTGGGGCCATAAACCATAACTCTGCTTCTTTGAAGAGGAGAACATGAAAAATGGGGGAAACCTCATTGAATAAAATCCACCTCACTTCATTCCATCAGTAACAGAAAGGCTCTCAGGACCCTCAAAACTGTATTCTTACAGCACTAGGCCAAACATACAGATCTCATGGAAAAGAGGTGGTTTTTCTTAAAATCATCACTGTCTTACGACAAAGCCAAAAACCCAGGTGAAATCCAATCTGTGGGCAACCCAACAGACCATGTATTTGTACATGCAAGTGACTTTATTGCAACCCATGGGACTTCTTATGCTATTATACAGATCAGGACACTGTAATTTTACTCCTGACAGAGATCTGTGCTTGGATGCTGTATTACTGCCTATAACTGGTTAGTTCTGTCTTTTTATTCAGTACTAGTTTTCATAGTGGTATTTTGTTTTCCAGTGCAAAGAGTTTCTTACCAAGTCTGGTTTAATGATTCTTTCTTCCAGCAGGATAGGAAATCTCAGAGTACCTTATTTCACTACACCTGTTGAGGCTACTCTTTACATTCTTTCAAGCAAGTTTTTTTAATTTACTAGGGGTGTAGTGGGAAGAGAGAGACTGGAAAAAATTCCCATTAAGCAATTCAGCATTTCCTATTAAATTGATAATTACATAGATCCTGCTTTTGCTTACTTTGACACAATCACACTGATGTGTAGAGGGCTTTGTACAGGCAAGGGCAGAGGAATACTTCAGCCATAAGTCTATTACTGTTAAAGTGACAAGCACAATTTTGCCAAAGCACTTTGCCTGAGGACTTGCAGAGTAGCTAAATCACCTCTTCCTTCAATGAAGAGAGAAGCAGTACCCAATTATTTCTTAAATACAGTTTCAAACTCAAAACTGGACTTATTTCATGTGAATTTGCAGTAAGGTTTATTTTAAAGTCAGGGAGAATGTTAACATCTACAAAGCTGAAACAGATTTCCCATCCAGTTCTTCGTAAGCAGCTCAAAGTCTGGTTTATCTTTGTGTTCCAAATTCCTTGTTCCAAAGCCTCTTTAAGTCCCGAACTTCCAGCTAAGGTTATTGTGATTACAATCCTTCAACAGCAAAAGCTTTACTCTGTTACTAGCTCTGGGTTATAAAACAAAACCAAAATATAGCTCCCAGTGTGACTTTTTCCACCTGTCTGAATGTCCTCATATAGGGGGGTGAACAAGACTCTCAAAATCTACTTAGCGCCAACTGACTACAAGAGGTCCCCAAACCTGGCCTGCACCACACTGATTTCTCCCCTAGTATAAGAACTAATAACTTGTGTCAGTTTTACATAACTAAAACTTCACCTGTCCTTTCACTTACATTAGCAACTCTTCTACCTTATGTGTCTAAACTCCTGAGAAAATCAAAAGGTGCAATATTATTGACGACGCATTTCATGAGGAGTCTAGATACGCTAATTTCAGCATACAGATACACACATTCATAAGGAGTAGAGTCATCTACCACAAAGTAAAAAAACAAACTTCTCTATTTTTGAACTGGCTGGTCTGCTCTAATAAAATAACCAGTTGACTCTTTTCAGACAGAAAGCACTACTTCAGGATTAAATTATTTACAGAGAAGTATGACGACTCCAGACTTGACATCTCCATCCCACATTTGCTAATTTTAGCACCAATCTCAAGCTTATTTCCTCACTTCACCCACAACTTCACCGTGGTATTGGTACCAGAGATCTCTGTCACAACATCCATTCCTACTCAGCGTTGGCAGAAAGCCTCCCCTATTTGTGCTACTGCTCACCAACTGAAGAAATCTTAATGTCTACATCCTTCTTCAAAAGAGTGAAAGCTTAATGCTTAGCAAAGGACCTAAATATCTGCCTGCCCTCGAGGATCACAGTGTAGAACTCCTCTGCACCCCTAGACTTGTTCTAGATAAACCCTAGAAACAAAAATACCAAAACAAATCTGTACTGCCTATGACACTGACGCACAAATCAAGCCAGTCTGAACTCAGAGGGCGCACTGCTTGACAGGAGCACACTGCCACGTATTAAAGAAGATTAATTCCACATAGTGATGTCTATAGCACATTGCATCTGCAAACCAGTGGTGTAGCATAATTACTTGATCCTTGCAGCACAGTAGTGAGCTAAAAAACGATCTTTATACCACTATATACATAATAAATGTGCAATAAACAGGAAGAAAGAGCTATGAGACTTGCTATGTTTACAGAGTCTTCTCAGATCTCTGATCATTTACATTTCTGCATTTCGGAGGCTTATCTCTCACATAGGTATAACGTAGGCTGTACTTGGTATAAAAGTTTTTTAAAAATCCTGTAGTACAGACCACACAGTGGCTTCCTGCCACTCAACTCTACACTCTGAGTTGTCTTATTTCATCACCATTTAGGAACTTCCATGCTTTGTTACTCATCAATTTGATGGTGGTTTTCACTCTGCCAATAAAAAACCAAGGAGTTACAGAACTGACCACCACAGATCATCAGCTAACACTGAAAAGCCTTAAGGAGTTTACCTAATTCAGAGTTCTGAATTCTGCTGAAGAAGACACTATAACTCTCTATACAGAGAACAGCAGCTTTAACTGGCAGTGCAGAAAGATATTGGCACATGACAAAAGTTTAAAGTAGCAGAAAGACAGCACAACCTTTTTTGCAAAGAAATTTTCCTTTTTGATGAAAATTCTGAATTTAATAGCTTCTTTTACTTAAAACAATCATTAAAATATAAGGAGGTAAAAACCAAGTGAACTGGACAGAAAGTTCCGGACTTAGCTGCAACCTTTTCAATACCCACTCCTCCTGCAACGCTTCCAAGAAATCTACCAGCTTAAAACCCTAGACTGGGATGGAGGAGGAAAAAAACCTCTTTTGAGAGAAAGCTATAAGTCTTCAAGTCTAGGTTGACTGCAAAAGCAAATGCACGTGAAATAAATGTCTAATTCTAGCATTTATAGCATAGAAGAATTGAATACAATAAACTACATTCTCCATTATGCAGTGAGATGCAATAAATATGAAAATGACCACTGAAGTATAGTAAGACAAGCAGCAGCATCTGAAGCATCAGATGGATAGAGACTGATTTCCCATTTATGTAACTATGAAATACAGGTGCATCACAGGGTCAGTATCTGGGTATTGCTGAACTCTCCAGAGCTACCCGCATTTGATGTGTCTGTGTCAAGCCTTACATTTGCATCTGGATTTGTTTGTGAGCCGTGTTGTCTGATCCTGCAGGTGGATTTCCACCATATGGAGGGACTCTGCAAAGGCACAGAAACTTTGGTGTGAAGATTCTTTTGCAGTTGACTCCTTAGACTCTGAGCAAGTATGAGCCGTCTGTCTTGTGTTTGTACCATCCACTAAGGAGTAACCATTATTATGCTACTATTTTTATATTCTACTTCTCTTGGGTTATGCTTATTGAAGTCAGGTGCACTATTTTTATTTGCAACTTTCCTGAAGCTTTTAAAGATGTCACTATATTATAAAGAAAGGAATCTTAATTATCTTTCATGCATAAAGTCCTCAGGTTCTTAAATTGGAAACAATGAAGAAATAGTCAGCTGGAAAACAAACCTGTCATTTCTAGCAGAAGGAATTTAGAAATTACTAAAGCAAATACACAAGAAAAACACATCTAACATCAAAATCCAAAAGTACAAAATGTTTCCCTCCCTTGCCCGAGTCACTTTACGTTGGTCAAGTAGGAGGGTAGAGTTTGCTCCTTTAATGACATGATCCCACTCCTATGCCTCAGGGTTTGACTCACAATTCATGAGGATTTGGCTGTGCTAAATCAACACCAGCCCTTCCAGCTGTAAGAATGAAACCATGAGGAGTACTGAGAGATCATGTGATATTTTTGTCATCATGAATTGTTTGAATAGGAACCCAAGTTAATTCTATACAATTATTCAGTATCTGTATTCACATTGTTGCAACCTGCAGTTCTCATAGTGGCTTTGAGTTCTCAAGCTATGCTTGTCACTCAGTCAGAAAAGTCTGAGTCCCCATCAGCACCCAGACATTGTTATGAATTGGTCATAGCGAAGCATCTACCACCAAGCATTACAAATCCCATTGCGTTCTGCAGACTGGCTGGCACTAAAGCATCTACAGGCAGAGGGTGGGTGCAGCCAAGCAGAGACAAGGCTGAGAGTATGATGACTGCTATAAAAATGAAAACCCCAACTCAGAGCTTGTTTCCCTAGTCATCTCTGAGGAATATTATTCAGGGATTCAAGTTCTCTGTTGTTCCTCACACTCTTCTCCATGTCTTATTTTAGAAGATGCTGGGAAAAGCAGAAATGTACATTTCAGGGTAAATATCTGCTTAAGGGCATTGACCTCAACAGATTTGTTCAACACATGATGAAGTCTGTACACTGGTATGGGGCCAGAGCTAGCTTAGATAATGCATATCCATACAATTGTTCAGACTTTCCAGTTTTAGCGTGGATATACTGATAGGTTTATTTAAAAAATCCTCACCCTTAGTCTGGAAATCACCAGTTGTTCAAAATAAAGGTATCCAAGAAGCACTCTGTCTGGCACCAGTAAATATGGTATGGGTCCAAATCAAAGAACTGTCCCCTTTCTTGCATTTGTATCCCTAATTGCATTTATAACCTTTTCCTCCTCCCTATGTAATTTGGTTTTTTCCTTCCGTACTGTAATTAGAAGCAATGCTAACCTCTCTAAATCCATGGATTAAACCAAGGTACATTTGTCATGAAGAACTTGGGCAAAAATCCTCAGCACATGTAGTGGCTTACGCATTCTCGACACCAGACTGCAATATTGGGGCTTTATGGTAGTAAAAATTGTCACCACTCTCCAGAAGTAAAAATTAAAACTAGATACAATAATACAATAGAAATTCTGGGTGAAATGTGTGCTTCACCAGAGGTAACTGCTTTGTCTAGATCTAGAAAATACGAGACTTCCATCTTGCAAACAGTATGAAATATCTGAACTTTCAAGAATCAAATCAGATCACAATGGCTGAATTAAGAATTAATTTATCCCAGCATCATCTGAAGTAAGCTCAGTGCAGTCAGTGGACCCCTACAAATGAGAGTGGCTGTTGCACCAGATTCACGCTCAATGATTCTGCAATAACTTTCATTTAGTCACCTAACACATAAAATTATGCTGGCAGTTCTCTGAGCATTATTTTCTCTAAAAAGTTATTGACATTTATTTTCTGGAACCTGACAGAAAGGGTCATAATATAGGTGTTATTCAGTGATTTTTAACGGCTGTTCATTTTACACACATTTTTAGTCCTTGGGCCAGATTTCTATATTCAACCCAAACATAGCTCAATATTATTGTTATTATTGTTCCTGAGTTGTCATTGTGGGCTAAACCTTTTCAAATTGACATCCCAGGGTTCAGGTACAAATTTGCAAGGGTGGATTTTCTAATGTGTTAGCAACAGCATTTGCATCTTCTGCGTAATTACTCTAGCTCAAATAAAATGCAGGCATAAGGACCCCAGAGTACAATATTTTCCTTCCTTATCTTTTAAAACCTTTGTACTGACTTTCAGCAGAGTGAGTATTTTTAAATCAATTTAAATGTAATTATTTTTTCAGAAACTCTGGTTTAGATTTACAGACAACCATTTACTTTGGCTTGCACACCAATGCCTCTGCTTGGGAAGAGAAAGAACACCTTGCTTCCACCGTTCTCCCCTGTATGTCCCCAACACAGCTCTCTGAGTGCGAGATATGTATGATATCAGTTCAACCAATTAAGTTAAATTAATAACAAAACAAAAATCCCAAAATGGCCACTTCTGAGTCCTGTACAAGTTAAAATGCTCAGTAGCCACATTAATAAAACTTATTTTCTAAGCATTATACATATTATATATTGTTACCAAAAAACAATTATTCACTACAAATGCCTCTTTGTCTTTCTATTATAGGGACTGGAGCCTGTTCAAAATTTCAAAATTTACATGGATAGAGCCGGGGAAGAGAAAAGAATCTAAAGAATTTTGTCTCAGTTGCTGTGGTCCCACTTGTAAAAGACTGGAATTGCAAGTTTGGAATGATTCAGGTATGTCTCTCTTTCCGAAAAAGTCGAACATCAAATACTAACAAGTTATATCTCCTCCAAGATTTCTTATATAGCACAGCTGCTTGCAGTGATATCAGGAAGCTAAACATTAGATGACTACTTTCAAATGCAGATCCTTGTCTGCTCTTGTAAATTAACGAAGGCTGATTCTACCACTCGGAGGCCGGTCACCTGGTATGGTGCCTGACTCTACAGAATGAACTCAATGAGCTGGCTGGCGCCGCTCCCATTCCCCAGAAAAAGTCATGACACATTTTCCTTCTCCCCGCTGGGAGCCCAGTCTGATGTGCCTGCCCTACTTCTACGACCTGTTCTTAAAGAAGAAAACAAGGCTGGATCCAGGCCAGGTGCTCAAACTTAGAAATCAGTCCATAGTATCATTTACTGAAAAGCCAGTGTTCTGCAGCATCAAGTAAAAATTGCAAGCTCGCATTGCACAATACCACAGGGTGCATCAGTACGTTAAAGCCGATGCATTGCATTGAACTAAGGCCACATAAAATTAAGAATTTAGAACAAGATTCAAAAGAAAAATGGCAATGGACAAAAGCTGGCTACAAAAAATCAAACAATCATTAAATGAAAACCAGACAGTTTCACAAGTAAACTACCGTGCAACTTCATAGCTTCAAATAATCTGAAGCCTATGACTCTGTCTTCATCCTTCCATCCTCCATATATCTTTCATATCTGTCAAATAATTATCAAAAAATTCCCTTTTGCTGTCTATTAAGTCATTTTCTTCATTAACATCAACTCTTTGTTTCACCAATTCTTTTCTTTCATTTCGCAGTACATGGCCAATTACTGTTCCATTTCTTCTTCTAATTTACCTTGTCATCATAATTTTTATCGGATGTGTTCAAGAGTTAAGCATTCATCACTTCTAAATGTTTGTAACAGTGATTCTGAGGAGCCTGCACATGTTAATACAACGGCCTGTTAAAAATAAAGTGAGTAAAAGAGGCAGCATTAGAAGAGAAATACCTGTTCAACATTATAATTGATATCCTCTTATTTGTATTTCAGGTGGTAAATATCAGCTGCAAACTTCACTAGTGCTTGAATTAAGAAAACATTTTTTCCAGGAGCTTCTGTGAATGCAAAAAGGCTAGTCTAAACAAATAATTGTAAATTTGGGACTAGTGTTTTGATTAACTTGATCACAAAGAAGAGAACTGGCATGGAGACAGTCAAAACTTCCTTTTAGAAAAACAAAGGATCCAATATTAAAAATTATTTTAAAAAATACATTCCCAGTTGTTGTTTAGACTTGAATTTACGTGTTTGCTATTTTAGACTGTGATTCTTTTGTATATATTTCCTTTATTCCAGGATATAAAAAAAAAATTGCAAAGAATGTTTTCAAAATCCTGAAATCAAATGCTAAAACTGAAATATTATTAATTATTATTAACGTAGAAAAATTCATTTTTGTTTGTTCTAAACTAAAATTAAATCAAAACAGACGTTCTGTTATGAAATATAAATTCAGAGCTTTAACTAATGCTATGCAGGGTCTATTCAAGAGACTAGAATAAACTGCTGCGTAAGCTGTGTCATAATGAACATTAATATACAGCTGAAATGCAGTTAACAGATATTCTACCTCCCCATATGGCTAAGATAATAACTAACTGGTATTACTGCATGACATCCTGCATTTTATTACTAACTTAAGCATCTGAAACATCAAAAAGAAAGCGCTAAAACTGGTCAAACTCAGTCTAAGTGACGTTCAACCAGCTTTCAGACTTGTACTACCCTAACTGCAAGTGCAGCTGCTGAATATGTCAACATAGCCAAATGGCAGCAGCTATCTAGATTCCACTCCTGGAAAATGCTACTGGGAAGGTGAAAGATAAAATCCCATAACACTTAGCTTTTATTCTCTGTCTCTTTTTTTTCCCCCCAAATGCTGCAGTGCAGTGTAGTGGAAAAAGAAAGCTTACTGAACCTGATAAAAGCAGATTTCTGCTTGAGATCAAAGCAAAAGTACAGTTTGTGATGGAGCTTTGCCCTTCCCAACAACCTCACTTGACGATGGGAAATATCTACTGCATGTTCACAAAATGGTCTGAAGAACTGATTTCTGAAACAGATTGGACAGTTTGAAAGAGGAACGGCATTGGTTGCTCCTTCAAAAATACCTCTTTCTAGGCGGCACTGCTAGCAGCAGCCTCGCTGATGGCAAAACCGACAGATGATGCACATCCACCTGGTGGCTGAAATAATTATATCACCAAGTATTGCTGAGTTACAAAGAAGAGCACGATACAAAAACAACAACTAAAATGTATCCTTCTACAGTTGTACCAATACATTTTGATAGGTGCTTTAGCTGAAATGCAAGCATCACATCATGCACTGTGACTGCGATTACCAGCTGGCTATTACAAGAGACATACAGGAATCGAAGCTGCGGTAAACCCAGGACTCGCCTTCCCCCTTTTACTCACCACCACTCCTCAGCATCCTGCAGTAAAACAAGCAAAGCCTATGGAATTCTATCTTTACCGTCAGCTATGGCTCATACATGCAACACGTGCCTAATGTGACGCGTTCTGTTTTCTCGACATTTATAAAGTTCTTTGAGACTAATAATCCTACGTGTTTGTGTATCTTGTAATCAGGATTTACTGGAGATTCAAAGTGAAACCAAAAGGGTTATAAGAATTACTGCTGGATTAGTGATAGAGAAAAGTATCTCAGAATGTGGAAGACGAAGCAGAAATATCAGTATAATCCAGTAAGAAAAATCTCAACTGCTCAGCTGTCTATGGTTCAGAGAGTTCTCAAACAATCTTTGTGCTAATCATGGGGCCTGATGCAAACTGGATTTAATGCACCCATGTTAAATGACTGTGATATCCTGGAGCAGAGGCACCTTTCACTAATATCTGATTTGAGCCCTTGCAAGAACTTCTACCGTGCAATCTTCTGACATTTTCTATGCAATTTATTATCATCTACAGTTTGGTCATGGATGAGAAGATGATAAAAACCTTCTTTAAAATGTACAGCACTGCTGCTATTACATTCTTGCTTTTCTGTTCTGAGAAAACTGCAGCTGCCACTATGACTACTATGACAAAACAGCTGTCTTTAAATATCTCATCGCACCTCTCCATAGGTAAGTGTGGCATAAAATCATAATTTTTGTCTTCAGTCTTTTCATCCATGTCAGTTACAAATTAACGAACTCATACAGACCTTTTGTGATGCCTCTGATGAGCCATGTTACTCTGGTGATAACTTACACTCCAAAGTGCAATTGCCAGAAAAAGACACTACGAACAAAAATTATCGAAGCTGACATTATATTTTTGCATGGTTTCTAATGGTTAAAAATACAGACTGCTTTAGGATTGCACTGAAATATTAATGTTTTCTAGTTCCAGGCGAGAACTTGAGTATAGATCCTCCTGCAGAAAGCTTCTAAAAGGCAACTTGGGAAAAACAAAATATTAAAAAGCTGCTTTTCATGTCTTATTTGGAGCAGCATCACACTATTAAAAGCAGTTGAGCGTCTGACAAATTAAGGCTTTACAAGAAAATTACTTCAACTAGTTACTGTTGAAAAGACAGAGTTTAATCAAAATATAAACTAGATTAAAAGCAAATACAAACTGTGCATTCCTATGATAGCTAAAATTTGAAATGCATACAAGTTAAAGAAACAGGGCAAGTTTACATATTTAGTATTTCCTGCAACATCAGAGAATTCTCAGGAATCCAGTAGGTTCTACTAGGAAAACAATCTTATGTCTGGAAATCTCAAACAGAAGCTATCCCAATCACATCTTTATAGCATATGTTACCAGTGCTAAACATCCTTGTAAAATACACCAACTAGTAACTTCTATGTCAATAAAATCACACTAGAGTAACAGCAAATAACCGCAGCCTGCAGCTGTAG
>NW_010416822.1:21259-23916 GCF_000710305.1 Buceros rhinoceros silvestris | reverse complement strand
GGGAAATCCATCTGAATTCACCATTAGGAGGATGGGGAGTATGCCCAGCACATGCCTTCTCTCGCCCATGATATAAGATGACCTACAGATTCAGCTTTAAAATTTGTAATACCCCTAATGAAATAAACTTAAAAGAAGCAGAAAAAACCAAAACAAACAGACTTCTTAAAATGAGTGAAAGATGAACACAAAATCCTCCAGTGTTTTGTTCAGACTCAGTATTAGGACTGCTAAAAGCAATATTTTCCAAAAATATTTAGAGCAACCCCGTAGGCAACTTTTGCATCAGAGAAAAAAACCAAAAGCATTACAAGGAGAGCCTGCAAAGATATGCAAACTTAATGTTCTACAGAACTCCAGTAACCTTTTACCTTGGTCTCGCTGACATAATCAACAGTAGCTATTGTCAGTGACGAATACTGATTTAATGTGGAGTAATGTGCCCTGTACCAATACTATTTATGTACGCTTTCTTCCTTTTCATTTTTAGAAGATGTTTCAGAATTGAATTAATGATACATAGGAAGAATTTAATGAAACATTTAATATCTTCATCATCAGTTAGTACCTTAAAATGACATCTGTCATGGGATTAATGTTTGTAGTCATAACTACAAATCTCAACATTCGTCATCTTTTAACTGGTCTTAGTTATGATTAAAACAGTTTCTAACTGTAATTAGGTAAGGATAAAAACAATTTTATGTGTTTTCATAACGGATGGATTGAAATCACATTTGATTTCCCTGTGGCTTTGTCACTCATTTCTATATAGCAGAAAGGCTTTAAAAAGGCAGCATTTGGATACAACTGCTGAAAAGATTTCCTTTTTTCACTTCTCTCTTCATCTACTCCATCTCCACAGCTGCCGGCTTCATCCTAACCCCTTGCTTCCCCTGGAAATGTTGATCACAAGATTCAGTACCATAATTTCCAGAAGTACACTTTTCAATACAGGGAAGCAGACATGATTTAAAGTTCCCACTTTCTAGCAGAATATTTCCACACTGTGATGTGAGAATGAAGAATTCTGCTCTTTCTCTTCAGCGTACTACATTTCTTGCTTTTCAGCAGTGAATTTCACACTAAAATCACTCAAAACGTCAGACAAATCTATTCTAAATACTTCCATCTTTTGCAAAAAGAAAACTTAACTCATGATGGTCACCTACATTCATTCACATGACAAAAAACCCAAAGACAATGTTTGTGCATTTCTTTCACTTAGAACTTCTTTTTCCTGGATTTCCCAGGGTGATTTTTCACAATCTTCCATTAATTTTAGAATGACTGTGCTGGTTTCGGCTGGGAGAGAGTTAATTTCCTCCCCTGTAGCTGGTACGGGGCTGTGTTTTGGCTCTGTGCTGAAAACAGTGTTGATAACACAGGGGGGTTCAGTTACTGCTGAGCAGCACTTACACAGTGTCACGGCCTTTTCTGCTCCCCACCCCACCCCACCAGGGAGCAGGACAAGGGTGCACAAGATGGGAGGGGACACAGCTGGGACAGCTGACCCCACCTGTCCAAAGGGATGTTCCATACCGTATGACATCACACCCAGCAGGTAAAGCTGGGGGGAGGAGGAGGAAGGGAGGGACATTCACAGAGTGATGGTGTTTGTCTTCCCAAGTCACCGTTACAGGTGGTGGAGCCCTGCTGTCCTGGGGATGCTGAACACCTGCCTGCCCCTGGGAAGCGGCGAATGAATTCCGTGTTTTGCTTGGCTTGTGTGGGCGGCTTTTCCTTTACCTGTTAAACTGTCTTTAGCTCAACCCACGGGTTTTCTCACTTTTACTCTTCCAATTCTCTCCCCCATCCTGCCGTGGGGGGAGTGAGCAAGCAGCTGTCTGGTGCTTAGTTGCCAGCTGGGGTTAAACCACGACAATGACACAGAGTTATTATTTTTATTCAGTGATTCCAAATAAATCACTCTAAGGTGAGTGATTTCTTTGGCAGACCAGATGGCTCATTTAGATATGACATTTAATTTATAAAGCTTTTTAAGCACTTCCAGAGGCTCACACAGATTCCATAATGTATCTCCATGGATCTCATCCATGAAGGACAGGCTAGGGCCCATGTGCAGGCAGAAACAGGCTGCTATGAAATGATATACAGAGGCAGTCGAGCACAAAACAGAAAACAATTAATAGATACAATTTTCTTCCATCACTAAAACTCTGAGTAGCTTCAGTTAAAGCCGCATGGCTGGGAAATAAGGACCAGAACAATATTCCACCAGCAGACCACCAAGTCCACTCATTTAGATACCCCTCTCTATTGATCTTTCTCTTGCAAAATGAAAGCAGAGGTGTAATTTTAATATTCTAAAGGGCTGTGGTCTGCTGTCCACTGTCCTTTGTCAGAGTGTGAGTGTTACTCACACGTGGTCGTTACAATACAGTACGTCACCTAAAACAGAATTCACACAGCTGACAGAAAACAGAAGTGGCCAGGATGTAGCTGCTGATTTCCAACATTCAGCTGTACGATGATTTACAACACTGCAACCCAAATATAAATTCCTACTTAAGGATTACTTTATGTTTGAACAATCCTATACTAACAATGTTCCCGGTGTTTCCAGAATGAGGACATAAGGCACAGATACCATGCAGTCTCCAAACAACAAGATAAGTGATTCTTCTTTTCCCTAC
>NW_010416822.1:13535-21187 GCF_000710305.1 Buceros rhinoceros silvestris | reverse complement strand
CCTACACGTCCTACAGTCTCTCTCACTGTCACTCATCAGCTATCAAGAGCAACTACCACAGAATTTTAATAAAATTTTCACTAATAACTACAAAATGTACAACACAGTGGAAAACCAGATGCAGTGTCAATGGGAACACCAGGGCTTTCAATACTTCAATATTCTACTTCAAAAATTAACATTAAAAATTGTGTCCAGCACTTTATGCATACAATTACCTAGTGCCCTGCCATATGAAACCTTGGCTTTGCTGAAAAAGAGATCTTAAATGCCTTCTCTTTTGCTCTCTGCTGTAAGAACTGTCCTAACCGCATTCTTTCTTGGAAACTTAACACTAAAAGCACAAGGCTGACAGCTGTGTAAAAGTAGGTGCCTGTCATATGAAATGACAGATATTCACCCATCCATAATGACACAGCCTAAAATTATTATTTTTTAAAATCTTTTGGTGGTGTTAAAATGTCTTATGGAGAAGGAAACATAATTTTTAAAAAACTTAACATAAAGAGCTAGCTAAAACAGAATTATTTATAGTACACACGTGTTCCCGATTTCATTTGAAAAGCCAGAACTCCAGTGAAAAACACTTTCCCTTCTGCTTTTGTGAGCCTGCAGTGTGTTTTCCCTTCTCCTCAGGAGTGATCAGAGCTAAGTAATATTATATAAGGCTGGCATGTCTTAAGAGCCTTGATTATTTCCATCAAAGACAGTGTGGAAGGTTAAATATAATTTAGCGGCCAAATTGTTCAATATTAGTACTATGATACGGTGGGGTTGATCATTTCTCCACAAAAGAGGCGACAGTAAGCCTCCTGGCACTGGTCAAAGGGCACAGCATCGCTCTGATAATCTAAAAAAAATGTTGAGGCTAAGGAGTGTTGTCTTCAGTCTAAGTTATCGCAGACTGAACAACCTGATCCTAAATTTTAATTGTGTTTGGGATGTGTAACGCTCTCTTAAGACAGTGGAGGGGGTGCCTTCAAAATTCTCTCCATACAGGGGATACAAATGTTAATTATGATTTTAATAAGATTTCTTCATAGAAGCAGCAGCAGCAGCATTAACACTAACAGTAAATATAAACCCATTTCAGGAATAAGGGTTGAAGAGGAGAGTACATGGGACATTTTCACAGTCACGAGTTTTTAATCTCAGTTTCCTATTAAAAAAACTGCCCAAAAAAGCCAAAATCTATCAGTGATGTCACTTACCACTGCTACCTTTTATCACAGCTTCACTAACAATTTGTGTAAATAATGTTGGAACTAATGTAAGTGAAAAGTGAAGAGGGAACTGTAGATACACCAGAAAGATCAAAAAACACAACATTAAGAACATTATTTGGGCCAGCTAAAGTCCTGAAGTCCTGCTTTTTTCCCTCAAATATATACATAAAGTATATACCTAATATATACATATTAGCATATATAAGCACAAAACCAAATGATCTGTATAATATGGAGATACCGATTTTGATCAGATTAAAAGAAAAAACATTACTATATTTTAGTTGATAATTAAAAACGAACTTTGAGGCTTTTACAAATGTTAGCAACTGCTTTTTGTGTGTGTATATGCATGCACACATGTGTGTGTGTACACGTAGTGTCTTAAAAGTTAGGAATAAATGCTCATCATAAACCAGCCGTAAATGGGATTGTAACAATAGCATTTATAGTTCAGCGCAGTACCTTGTTATAAGATCTCCTTGGCTGTACTGCATATGACTGTGTGGTATGAAAAGAATATTCTTTAACATTTCAATATTATCAATATCGTTTTAATACTGATACAACTTTGTACCAAAGCTCTGAAATCTGAAGAATACCCAACATGGAAGCCCACTTTTAAATATTTGATTAGTAGGTCATTCTCTCAGTTGAGAAAAACTCTCCCCATTTCCAGACTTGAGTTTTCAAAAGTGGGCTATAAGACCAAAATGTTAAAGCACAAATGACACACAGACAGCTGGTGTCTAGGCTCCATTACAACGCACATTTAAATATCCAGAGTAGATTCATGGTTCAGCTAAAGGCAATTACATTTTAGTTACCAATTCCAATGAATCACACTTCATTTCAAAAGCACTGGATGCTTGCACCTTCTCTGGAATTTTATTAACACACTGGATGCTTAACATCTAGGTTATTTATTTAGATAAGTGAATCTGCACCAACTTTGAAAATAATGGACTTTCACATACGAGAAACTAGAAAGAGTTACCTGCATTGTGAAGGATCAGACAAAGAAGGAAAGATCAGAATTATTTTACAAGATTTAGTCATTACAGGACTTTCCCAGGCGTTTGGCAAATGCACTGTGATTATGATCCCCTACTCAGAGAATCGTATACCCTCAAGTCATGATGGATTTACGTTTCACAGTGGGCTGTCCAAACAAGCTCTGAAGAACTAAGAAAATCTCTCTGTGCTGCTTTGTACAAGATAGGCAGCTACGGGCTCATAGCTAACCTATGGGCAGCTGTGAGGGGCCAGGGAGCAGAAACTGAAAGATTTATGCTAATCAGAACTCACTTTAATCTTTAACACCCTTAAGTAAGGATTTACATTAAACCCTCTCCCTAATATTTTAATTCTAAGCTAGAAGGAACAAATTATGTCCCATGGTGTCCATGAAACAAATTTTATCCAATTTGTCATACCTACAAAACACTAACCATGTTACGGTGTGAACCAGCAAAACTTCTATAAATTATCATTTTTTGGCAGAAAATCTGACATGAAAACCTCTCATTTAAGGTCCATATCAGTCTATTTTGAAAAGAATCTACTGAAACTGAGGCACATGGAGCCTGATAGAGTGCTGACCTACAATAAGTTCTGTTCTTCTACAAAGACACCAAAACACTCCTGGAAGAAGTCATCCCCTTGTCATAACCAGCATGGCACTAGCATGGCATAGTGCCTAAGGGAGCCATAAAAAGTGAATCCGGGACAGCCATAACCCGGCATTGCCACACAAACCAAGCACTAGTGCCGCAGAAACATAATAAATTTCTGAAGCAGAACACATTTGGTAGGGTTCTACTTCACACAACCAATCCCCTATAAAATGTCTACGCAATGTTTCTTACGTGAATGCTTAAGCAAGAGCCTTTTCTTAGAAGTACTATAATTGGTAAACAAATGAGGAGAAAATTATGACAGCTGATGGATTGTATGAATTGAAGTAGCAGAAATATCCGCTGCTGCAGCACAACAGAGACTTTAGAGCTGGTTTGTGGGTGTCCTCCGGTATGTAGGTGGGTTGCAGCCCACAGTACACAGCAATACACACAAAGAATACAACTATCATTCTGGCTCTTTTGTTTTCACTAGCAAGGATCTGAAAACTCAAGCAGCAATCCCAGTAGTTACCTAGAAGAATAGTTGCAGAGAGGATCACGAGAAAAAGGATTGTCTGATAGCACGTAGCACAAAGGCCCCCAGGACCCAGCCTATGTTCAGATAAGATATACAGCAGTAGCTCATCTAGAAAATAACTACAGTGAATGCCCAGAGAAACTGCTCCTGTATTGTGTAAGTTGCCTGCTAAGTGCCATCAGATTGTAGCACACGTACACAGGACCGCCACATGGCCCTGCTCTCCTGTGACCTACTGACAAAGGCCCCAAGGCTCTGAGGCTGCCAGGATCTTCTGTAGCAGATGCCTGATAAAGCATACAGGCATATTTATTCCCTCACCTTTAGGCTCCTAACTCTTCCAGATCATCCTAAACTTTCTACAGCCAATGGAAAAATGCAGGTTTGTACAGCAGAGAATTCTGAGCCCCTGAGCTCTTGCGTCAAACATGCTGCCTTTGAGATCTGACCCCTCTCCATGAGCCTGTGGAGATTGAACAGCAAGCGAGCAGGCACGTGAGGTGGCGAGAACGGTGAGCACCCCCTTGCTGCTCAGTAATCCTGACAGTTTGCCGGGGTATCTGATAAGGCATATTCGCCATGGAACCTGCTGATCTGGAAACACATCTGCCATTAAAATTTTAAGTGCCTTTTTAGTTATTCATGAGGACATTTACTCACATGAGCAGAATCACGGAGTGCGGGGTGACCCCTGTAACAGATAGGATTACACGCTGACTCCGAAATTGCTAGCATCCCTGCATCCAGCACAAGGGCTGCTTTCATGACCAGAACAGGCTGTCCACAATAATTTGGCACAGCGCAAACATGAAAGTTCTTATAGAAGTTTTCATTGTAATATTTTGGTGAGTATACTGCTAAAAAGAGAGCAATAAAACAGTGGGTCTGATGAGTTACTGAAGTCATTTAAAATATGATAAATGCCATATATAGTCTTTATTTAAACTGAAGTAAACAAATCTGTTATTAGTTGGGTCGGAAACAGATATAAGAGTATAGTCTGTGCTGGAGGTAGGTGAGAATTATTCAATTAAATATTTTGAACTAAAAACATGGTATTATCAGAGCTAATTCTATTCTGTAGAAAAGGAACATTTTAACAGAGTTCTTGTTTAAGAGAAATGGAAAAATCTTTACAGATATCCACATAGCTTATGCTGCTTTTTAAAACACAGAAAATACTACTTTTATTAGGATTTCCTTTTATATCTGAACATTAAAAGTTATAATATAAGAGTAAAAATAAATATTTCAAAATAATTTTAATTAAATGTTTAATTTTTCCTGACCACATTTTTTCTATAATATAGGTTCATTAATATTTTCAAGGGTCCAAATTTCATTATGATTAAGAAAGTATTTAAACGGTGAATATTTATAGGATGGGAAAACAATTTCCTTCCCTGCTGTAAAGAATTTGCTTTTATTAAAAATTGCTCACCTTGGTTTAAAGCATATAAAAAATCATGTTTTTATTCACTTCAATGCATCAGCAAGTAAGAAGTCTATCTCCACAATCATGTCTTTTGTGGAATGATCATTCCACACAGGGGAGAAAATTACCACAAACGCAGAATTGTTTTATTTCTAGCAGGTGAGTGGCCTGTGGAGTATCATACAAAAAAGGCCCTTTAAATCGCTTCTCTTTTGCACTTGTGTAAAATGCGCAAACATTGGGGAAAAAAAAAAAAGCTGAGGGGGATAATGACAGGCAGGCTAAGCATACAGCAATTGTCAGGAAAATTTCTTTTCCAAATCCAACATATTTGGCAGCCAGGTCTTTGGAACACACACATTAGCTGGCATTTATATTGGAAATCAGAAGAGCGTTCTGCTAACAAGTACAATATTTTACATTCTGTCAGAGCTCACAATATTTATTTTGTATAGTGCAAACAGCCATTTCTCAAACACTTCCTGTTAATATTTCCTGAGAGTTAGCTAGAGGCTCAGCTGGTAGACATAGCAAGATTAAAGCCAGGTAGTAGCACTAACGAAACAGATGAAAACAACAACAGAATCAGAAAACTCACAGTCTTATCAGTGAAAAAGCACAGCTGAGTTTTCAAATCCTTCCTGGTTCATAGAATAGTACGAGAAATTTAGATTTTAGAAGTACAAGGCCAGTTCCCTGAGATCCATAAGTTAATACTTAGTCATGTAGATCAGCCCAAAGTCCTCAGCTGGAATTTTCCCACATGATGGTAATGAGCTCTGTAAAGACTTGGTGGATTAAGCACATGGATATTTAATCACATCATATCTGTTTAAAGCCATGCAGTAATTTAATTTGTGTTCAACATGCCATTGTTACCCTCCAAATCAAGCCTTTTCCCTCCAAATATTTTTTTTAATCTTTTCACTACCATTAAAAAAAATTTCCATACTGGGATCTCCCACCATGCTGTCTGCACTTGACAGTATGCCACCCACACAGTTCTGTTCAAGTGCTAAGCCTACAATATTCATAAGCTCTCTAAACTGCAATTCAGAATATTTTCTACAGCAGATGTTTTTCCTTGCTTCTGCTTTCATATTTAGTAAAATTGAAAAAAAAATTAAAATTCAGCATAGATTAAAATGAAAGATGATAGAAATATAATTGCAGCCAGCTGAGGACTGGAAGGAAAACCTCCATTCAAGAACATCTGAACAATCAGCATCCAGCCCAGATGAGATCTGCTATACCTAAATTTTACTTCCACTGAAATGATTAAGGGGGTGGGGGCTGAGAGTTACAAGTCTTCTCTATTTGCCCTGCTCCAGTGTTTTGCTGGGTATATACAACGACTGAACTCATGTGTAAAAGGCAAATAACCACGGATGGGCCAACATGAGCTGTGTGCACACAGTGACATGCATGAACATCGGAACTGATGAACAACTGGGGACAGTGAGACTCCTGCTGTGGGAGGTTCAAAACTGCACCAGGAAAGCTTTAGACTCGACATTACAAAGCATTTCTTAGCCAAGAGGGTAGTCAAAACACTGCCACAGGCTTCCTAAAGAGAAAGTCTGCAGCCCAAGCCTGTCGGTGTTTAAGAGGCATTTGAACAATGCTTTAGCTTTCGGTCAGCCCTGAGCTGGTCAGACAGTTGGGCTTGATGATCATTGTAGGTCACTTCCAACTGAAATATTCTATTCTATTCTAATTCAAAAGGCAAGAAATCCTTCTGCTTTTAGCTAGGTCACTAGACTAGTACAACTAAGACACACCAGCTTGTATTGCCAACCTCAAAGGAATGGTTTCAGTTAGTATCAGATGCGGTTACTTTTGCCTTCCCAGACCAAATGACCAGATACCCATTTGCAGGTAGCTCATACAAAACAGTCCTTAGCACAAGACCAGAGTGAGATTTGAGACATAATAGGGAAAATCATTGCGCTTTGTGCGCTTCCAAGTGTAATTCCTATTACAGATCTGGACTGAAGGCAGTTACGCAGTTTATCTACATTTCTCACCCATGCCTTCAGTGTCAGCCTTAATTAACAGAATCCAAGACCATTGACTGCATTTGATTTCAATTGCAAACATACTCTGTTTAGGGACTGACCAAGTCCAATCATGTCAGGGAGCTGCATGATTAGTCTGGAATTGTAACAGAAAATGTAAGATTTTAGTGCCAACAGGACAACAGGAAACCGGCACAGCCATGTAACACACTACCTGTGCTCACTTCCGCTTACACTCAACGCTTTTCCTCTCAACTATACCTTCCTGCCAAAGACAGCAGATCATTTATCTCCCTAGAATTCTTTAGTGTGCATTTGGTACCATCTTGCTTACGTGTTCAAGCTATGGCACTGGTACATTAAAATCCCAGAGAGATAAAATAATGACTATGGAAACAAGGACCCCTCTCAAGTGCAGTAAACTCAGAAGATTTATCATTTCTTCTCCTTCATGCTTGGATTGACTATGCAAACACAGAAGTAGATGTTTATTCATAATGGATTTGCACAAGCTGCTGTGAAACAAGCTCTAGAGAAACAGTAGTGAAGCTGCAGTGCTATAAGAAAATCTCAGGTATTGTATATTTTATGTCTCCTTGGATCTACTGCACACTAACAGCTAGTAAAGAACTGCACAGAACAACCAGATCTCTCCTGAATATTTCATCAGGGATGTCCATCTCCGAGTTCTTAACAAATATGGGACAACTGTGTCAGATTCATTTATAAAGTATTCTCTGTGAAATGTATTTCAGAAGACTCGCTCTGCCTGGCTGCTGAAATTAAAAAAAAAAAAAAAAAAAAAAAAAAGGGAAA